>NW_009736484.1:0-31992 GCF_000703405.1 Apaloderma vittatum | reverse complement strand
GGCTTTGTGTGTTTTGTTCGTGTTGCCGGCGTCTCGTCGGGCATCCTCACAGTCGTATTTTCGTCAAAACATGAGTTAAACGTTGGCTCTGCTTTTGCCCTAATTCTGCCTACTTTTGCGTGCCTTGCAGCGATAGCGCCCGCGGGACTTGCTGCGACGAGCTCATCCCAGTGCAGCCATTGCGCAGTCTTGCTTATTTTTTTTAAAAAATTTATTATTTATTGCTTTTTTGCGTTCGTTTAGCGTTTCAGCCGGGGGAGGAGGGGGACACGCTGAAATTTGGGTGCGTTTGGTACATGCTAGGTGTGTCTTCACGCCTCCCCTCCTCCTGCCTTGGCGCTCCCAGGTGCGTCGTGTGGTTTTGCTTAAATTCATCCCCGCTGCTGTGTTGACATCGCTGTGAATGTTGCCGGGAAAGGGGTGTGTGGTGGGGGGAGTAAAAAAAAAAAAAAAACCAAACCAAAAAACCCAACAGAGGCACCACAGAGCAGCCCAAGTGTTCGTGGATCACCTGTTTTTACTTCTCTACCCTTGGGCTGAGCTAGGTGCACGCCTGGCATGTGCATCCTCCTAAGTGGCACACGTCAATTTTAGGCAAGTACAAAAAAGAAAAAAAGCTTGAGCGTGTTGGGGTGGGGAGGGAAAAAAAAAAAGAGAAAAAAAATGCCGTAAACTGAACTGCAACTTTTCAGTCGCAAAATTTAACTGCACGTTGGTTGTTTTTTTTTTGTGTGTGTGTGTTTTCGCAGTCTTCCGTCACGGATCGAGGCAAGTTTGTGTTACCCAATTAGGCTTGCAAATCGCTAGTCTTGCACAGGCTTTTTGCCTCTCGGTTCCCAGCTGGGAATGGTTACCTTGAGAGCTGTGGTATCAGCACTGTCAGAGCATGCTCTGGTGGGGAGATCGGGTGTGTTCTATTTTTAATACTATTTAATGAAGATGCTTCTCACTCTGCAATATACGGAGCATAATGGAAGAGCAGAGCGATGATTGGTTATGGATACTGGAAAAGGAAAAAATGCAGAGGTAAAAACGGAAACCCCTTGAATATTTCTATTTCGTTAATGAAAGAAAATGCAGCTGTGAAGAAAGGTGATTGATTAGCTGGTTTTAAGTTAAATTATTTTGTGGTTTATAAGTGATTTTTTAAAATAAAAGCCCTGTTCTTATGGAAAGTTGTATGAAGCAGTCTGTAGATAGGAAATGAATTTGTGCTACTGATAAACCTGATTGTGTGTGTGTATGCTTAAGTCGGAGAAGAATATGCTATTTTAATTCTTTTTTTTCTTTTAATGGTGAAATGTTTTACAGTGGAGTAGCACTAAGGAACATCTTTAAAATTATTTTTATTTCCCTTAGGCTAACCGGTTATAACAATTTGCTATTTATGTTCTTATCAGTAGCCTGCTGGAGCAGGAGGTTTGAGTTTTTATTCCTTGCAGTTAAAAGTTAATTCAGTTGATATTAAAGGATCGTTGTTGCATGTAACGCTCAGAGAATGCGAGCAGCTGTAGACCTGCTGTGATACGTGTTTGGAGGAAAATTCCTCTAGATAACTACAGCATATTCCGTGGTGCAAAGATGCGTGTTATAACTTTTGAAAAACTGCCTCGTGTAGTTCCGTGCACCTGGAATTAGGTCTTTATTAATGATTTGCAGCAATCTGTGTGCTCAGAATCATACAGAGACACTTGCCTCAAGTGAAGGTGTCTTCTCTCTGTCACCAAACTGTTTTCCAGGGGGTGGTCTTAGAAATGGCTTGAGTACCCTCTCCTCTTTGCAAAACCTTTTGATAGGCGAGTCTGCTTTTTGATAGTCCTTCTGACTGCCTGGGGGCTGAGTGAGGGTTGCGCAGGCGAGTATCTGTACCCGCGACAGAAAAATACCTAAGGACAATAGACGAAACACAGATGTACCCAGATTTTATTTTTTTTTTTGTTTTTTTTTTAAACGTAGATATAATGATAGATCTTGGAGAGGAGAACAGTGCAACAGTCTCTTTGAAACTCCGTCCTTCTGGAGCGGAAAGCTCCGGGTCAAATTGTGTTTTCCTGATGGTGCTGCTTTTCCTGGCGGGCTTTCCCTGGGGTTATTTCCATGATTACAGTAAACGGGACTTGGCCCAATAGATCACAGTTATTAAAGAGAATTTCTGGGAGTGCATAAAAGAAACCTAAGAAGTCTTAAAGTCCACTGTGCTGTTGGCTTCCTCTCAGGTTTCGATTTTGACAACCAACTTTTAAACTTGGAATGAATAGCTGGTGTGGGGGGGAAGTGCACTAATTCTGGGACGGCTTGCTTACAATCTCTCTGTCGTGTCTGTCTTCCTGTAGGCATCGCTTTCGTTGCAGTTAGTGGGAGCTTTGAATTTGGAAATGTGGCTGGGGTCTGATTTGATGATTGTATCGATGCTAAAAAGACAGACATGGGGACTACTCAGCAGCTGTAAATTGATGTAGTTCCATTGGGTTTAAGGATGATATAGATTTACAGCAGCTGATGATACGCCCTTCTGCTTGTAGCATACAGGGTCTGTGGCTAGCATTGAGTGGTGTTACCAATTTTAATGGCATTAATTTCTTTGTAGGAAAATGATTTTGCTGGATTGGCAACTCCTCCCTTATAAGGGACTCGCAAATGGGCAACTTCATCCAGTGAGTGCTCCCAGCTCAATATATTTCCTCAGTCCTAAAGAGAATGTAACTTACGTGATTATTTAAAGGAAGTGCTATTCATGTCAAATAATCTGTTTTCAAAAGTATCATTAAAGATTGGCCGATTGAAAAGTAATGTAACCACCGCGCAATAAACTTGGAAAATCTGTCTGTCCCTTGCTCATTCATTTATTAGATGTGAAGTTGCGTATTAATGTTCTCAGCAGGTAGTAAGTCAGACAAAATGGGTCACTTTTTCTTCTAGAAGATTGAAACATTCGCCAAACAAGTAATACATGGCAAAGACTCTGTGCATTCTTGTGGAGAGCACTTGATTCTGAAGACTTAAAAGTACTGTATAGGAACTTCTTTATATCTGGGTAGTATTTCTAGGGCATGTTCTGTTCTGATAGCAAACTGCAATCCAGGTAAGTAGGGTTTTCCCCATTTTAAGGCTGGGTAAATTGAATTGCAGCAAAATTATGCAAACCGTGTGAGGTCACGCGTCTGGTTTTTGGCAGATGTCGACTGAGACCTGCTTCAGTCTCCAGCCTTATGCGGGTCATCCCTGGATGATAAGGCTCCCTGAATAATTGCTGGATTTGATTTTGGTTTCTCATTTTTCCACTTTAGATGTGAAATGATAACTTTCAGAAATGTGTGTCAATAAATGCATGTGTTCGTTTGTAACGATTACAGGTATTTCCTTTTTACATAACGATAAACTCTTCTAGCAATGAAGTGCCTTCAGAACAAGTGCAGGGAATGACTCGTCTAGTTCTGTTTGGTTTTGGTTGTTGGTTGTTTTTTTTTAAATATATTAAAAGCGCCTATAAACTCAGGTGAACATATTCATTACTGTTTGTGGGCAGCATGCATTTACCTTGGGTTCTTGTTTTAAGAAAGAGACTTAAACCCAAATCAGAAGAACAACCGCTATGGTTTGCGTGAGTATACCAGTGTGCACGTGCAATTTTTTTTAGAAATACAAAAAGACTAAACTGTAGAACTACGATACTTACTGTTTTAATTAAGACTCGTTTTTTGATGAATAGCATCTACGAAGGGTTCTTGCCAAGTAAGTCCTAACTTGTCTGCGAAGGTCCAAACCCTGCTTAGTTACAGTGCTTAAGAGCTAAACTGGTCATTGTTTTCTTAAACGTTTGAAGTCACTCCAGTTTTAGACTCCACATTATCTCATGTGGTGATTTTACTGTAGATAAACTTGACGCGTTGCAAATGACCCTATGTAAGGGTGCTCCCTCCATCTGTAGAGGTTTCTTATGTTTTGCTTAGCTTATCTTCATGTCTAAAAATGTTTAAGTAATCTGTGTTAATGTGTGGTGTATGCAGTCCAAAGTTATGAACTGCATTAATTCCAGTGAAAGAATAGCAGTGGGGCTCTGTGTCACCTTTAGGGAAAAAGCTGCGAGCAAACAGCTTTCATAATGTCCTGCCGCAATTGCCCTCTCCCACCCCTTAATAATGTTGCCAATATTTTCACTGTTGCCAGTATTTTCGCTGTTGTGGCTCCCAGGCTTTCAGGTCATCTATCATCCATACGCTTCTTTATGGTTCCCTGGAAAAAGGAGTTGCAGAGAAGGTCTCCTTTGGTTCACATGTATCGGTTTTTAATTGTATGGCGAGATGTTTAAAGTATGTTGGATTGTTTCAGACTCCTAAACAAGTAATAAGCTGGTACATGAACACGTGACATCGTTTTTTTTCACCCTCTTACACCTAAATTCCCTGTTACAGAGAGAAAAGTTGACTAAGTGGGGAGAGAAATACAGAGAAACGAGGACTAAGCAAAATAACATCTTCTACAGGAGCGAGTTCATAGGGACGTTTTTGGTGAAGTAACAGATACTGTGATAAACCTGGTGAAAAATACAAAGTACTAGACAGCCCCTAGATTTTCTGCTAATGTTGAAGAAGCTATGAAATGTGAGTGATAATGCCATGCAGCATGACTTAGCTGAAATGCAGGAGGCATAGTTAGGCAGTGACAGCTGGGATTTGAAATTTATGATTTGGATATCCAGTGACTTTGTGAGGCAGGGGCTTTGGAGTATTTTCGAGTCACTGGCAATATATGGAGGCAGTAACCATGTCAGACTGTTCTCAGGGCAGGCATATTCACGCAGTATATGTTGAAGTAGGTAAGGTGAGAAGTGCGTTTTCATAAGCAAAAGAAAATGTTGCTCCCAGAGAAACTGGGATGCTTTTATGCTTCTTTCTCCAGATCAGATGTCTTGACTCTTGGTCTTTTCAGGCCAAGAGTCCCAGTTAACAAGAAGACCACAACAAGAAGGCAAAGTCCTGTGAAAAGTGTTCTTGGAAATTTAATGCTTTCTAGTGTATTTTCCACTCAGTCTTGGGCAATGCTATGATTTTTTATGGGCTGTGTTAAAATTATAGAAGTGAGGTGGCATCTTCCAGCTTCCAAATAAAACTGTCCTTTTTCTGAATTGGATACTATCAAGCTTTGGAGTCAAAGGAAAGTTGGATGGTCAGTAGGACAGTCTTAAAAAATAATCAGCAATTAAACAAAAGAAACCCAAGCAGACCTCCATCAGCCCTTTTCCCACTTTTAAAGGCTCTTAGCTTTTTATCTCTCAAAGTTTGTCATCATCTGTTTGCAACCTATGCTAAAACATAAAAATGAAATATATATAAATCCAACTGCTTTCAGGTTCCTGATTCATCCAGATCTTTATGGCCACACAACAGTGATTTTTACTGAATTCATAAAATCCTCACAGCCAGTTTCATGTTCTAGGAGTTGAATTCTTTCATCAAAAGCATGCCTGAACAGCAAGTAATTTTTTTTTCAATATTTAATCATGTTACAGCATTTGTGTTTTTACGGCTTCATGGGTTGAAGGTTCCCTGTGCCTTCTGTACAAAAAGCACTCTGTAAATTGTGGTTACATCCTTAAGTGCAAGAGTCAGGTCATGGTCATATTCCTTGCAGGGGGTGCATGGGTCTTGGATTTGGTGACTTGGCAGGGCTTCTCCTGGTGTGATGCTTTATTTACTGCAAAGAAAAGGACCACGATTTGTTCCTGAGTAAAGAGGGATCGCAAGGATTTTCAGCTGAATGAAGCTCACCCAGATAAACTGCAGTGATTAGAAGTACGTTAGAAACTAAACTGTTGTATAGTTAAATGCCCTGTTCTAGTCAGTACTGAAGTTTTACTGGGGAGTAGACTTCAGTGTGAAAACAAGTGCAGCATGAGGCACTGCTGGAGAATATTCCTGCTTTGTGGTTTTGTGAGTGTTTGTGCCACTGAAGTTAGTTTGAAATGCTTCTCCTTCAGCTGCACAAAAGTAAATAGTTACTTGCGGTGGTTCAGACTTTTGAAGTTTTCCTTTTTCAAGTGTCTGTTCCATTTCTAAATACATTGCCGTTGGCATAACGTTTGGAAGAGTTTGAATGAGCTTGCTTAATGTGTTATGAAGTATTTGTCACAGAGTCAGAAATGTTTATAGTGTCATAAAAGCTTTAAGGAGAAACACATCAAATAAATTGGTCCACTCTGAAGGCTCACTGCAGATTTTAATATAAGCCCGGGAAATGTCTGATAGATTTATAATTTGTGTACCTTATCAGCCATGAAATCTGAAGTGAGGAGGTCTGACTTTCATGCTTTTGATTTCTGTTCCATTAAGAAAAATGTAGAGCTTTCTCCTACAAACAACAAAAAAGTTAAATTGTGAACCTAGGTGTAAAAGGAAAGGATACTGAGTAAATTAGGGCATCTTAAAGTGCCGTATTTTGTAACACATACTACCATGAGGAAAATGATAATGAAACGATAATTTGATTCAGGTATGATTTTGGAGGGAAGCTTTAATTCATAGGAAACAAGTCTAACTAAATTTGAAAATGCACTGTATTTATTAGCTTTATGTATCTCAACTTGCTTTTCCGCTACGGTGTACCAGCCTGTTCTGCATCTGGGCAGCAAAATGGAGCGGTCTCTAGCGACAGGAACTGTGGCAAGCAGCGTAAAAATCCCGTTAGGTACTGAAGACAAATTATTACTGAGGGGTAATGTAACTTTTGTTTAATCTGTGTACGGGTGGAAATGACAGCGATTGAAAGAAGTCCTCGACCCGCTTCTTGAAGGAACCGTCTTGGGATCAGAGGCTGAGATGAAGGAGCGGTTGGGGTAAGGGACGTCGTGGAGGATTAGTGGCGGTGGTGCTGCTTGCAATGCGAAATCGGGTTATGGCGCATCAGAAGCAGGAGATCAGCAAGGGGAAGGACAGCTTTCAGGAGGTATTCCCTGAAGATTGGTTGGAGTTCTGAATCACACAGAGAAAATAAGTGGGTGTATAGGCTTTTCAGTATCCTCTGTTTTGTGATTAATTATAAAAAAATCCTTATGCGCATGATGTGATCCCTGCCTTTGCATGGCAGATCAGGACAAAGTGGCTGCTTCTCTGCAGTCGTGCTTGAGCTCCTTTAATCTGAGGCTACAGGAATTGTGAGGGATCTGCTGCGTCTTTGGGATTTGTTATTGTGGAGTTGCTCCCCTCTGCCACCTACCTGGCAGAAGAGAAAGAAGGATAGAAATCGTTGCCAGGGTCTGAGGGCGATTGCACCGGGATGATCCTTCTTAGCCTGGTGGTTTCATGTTGGTGCATAACACTGGTGTGTGAGTCCTGGGGGCAAACATGCAATCGTTGGCTCTGTAGAATGTGCCCAGTTCTTCTGTGAGAATAAACTGGTTTCTGTCCTTAATAGCTCTGGTCTTGGCATGCCAGTAACCTCATAAATTAATTGGGTGTTTACCGAAGTGGCATAACGCGTCCTGTGACTACACAACCTCACACCTTTCTGCAAAGGGTTTTATATTGATGGAGAAGGATTGGTAGAAAACAAACTGAGGTGCAAATCTTGATGCAGCATTTTGGCTGCCCATGGTTATTGTACAGGTAAGCGCTGTTGCTGTGCTCGTGGGGCTGTGGTTCCTGCAGGCACCCCGTCCACTCATTTTTTGTCGCGATCGTTTCCGCAATGCAGGAGGAAGATGCGGCAAGCACCTACCTCTTTCAAAGCCCACGTATTTCTTTGATGTGTTTGTTACTTCTCAGGGTTATTTTTTTTTTTCCATGAAGGAGAACAGAGAACATAATTTGTACTCACGCAGGCTAATTATAATTTTTTCCTCTTCAGATGATTTCTTAGAGAGCAGTGTGTTCAAAGAATTGCTGCTGACTCTTTTCTACATTACAGTTATGTTCAGTGTCCAGGCAGTGAAAGTCAAAATGCAGATTCTTTTTGGCACCTGTTCCTGTTTGCGTTTGTTTAATAACATATATTTCTGTCATGTCTTTATTAATGTTGTCAGGCACCTCCAAGCCATCTGTGATAAAACTGCACAGATGTAAGAGCATGTCAGAAAACAAGACGGTAAAACGTCATTGCTTCTTAACAAAATGTTTTATCAATTAAAACTTCAGTATGTGGGAAAACAAAATCGGTTCCAATTACTTCAGTACTTTGAGAGCAACTGCAGTAATACCCGAGCTTTTGACTTGCTTAAAAAAAAATGACAGCAGGCTGAGCGATTCAGTGAGCCTTACAAGTGAATACTGTGGCACCTAAACATATTTGTTGGATTTGCACTGATTCAAGATCGTAACAAAGGAGAAGCGTAAGTCAGGATCCATAGTCAAATGTTCCCCTGGAATGTAGCACTTCTTAGCTAAACTCGGCAGTTGGAACAAGGCTGGCAGATGATGGAGAAATGTACCAGTGCTCCTCAGAACATCAGCTGCATGCACAAGCCATTTCAAGGTCTATTCACTGCCAGACAGATGATTTTAATAAAACGAATGTGGAGGCTCTGTTTTGACCTCTGCCGGTTTATTTTGGGGCTGGTAGCTAGAGGAGCAGTTGTTACAGGGCACTGGAAAATTGGAAAACGAGGTTGGTTTCACGTACCCTTACAACCTCGGTGTATGGAGAGGAGCTGATGTTACATTCTTCTGGTGACAGCAGAATGTGTCAAGTAAAGCGTGCTGAAATTATGAGGCTGACCGCATCCTTGTGTGACACGAACAAGGGATCTTCCTTTAAACCAGTCCTTCAGGGTCACTGCAAGGGCAGGATGCTAAATATTAGAGGTATTCACTGCAGCCCTAATATAACTGCTTTCCTCGTTTTGTATCTTGATGTATGTATTGAAAGCAGTGGCTAGCATTTATGCCTCTGCCTCTTTCCTGGCATTGATTGTCTCTGTTCTGCTCCTTACATTGGCGGGTTGTTCTTCATACTTTGCTTTTTGTAAGTTGTGCCCCTTGTGTGAACTTCCCTTTGTTAAACTGACCGTTCTGACTTCTCTTAGGTTTTCATCATTCGCTCACATGGCCCAGCTTTATTTTTTTCCCTTGCCTCTTGTCTATATCGGTTGCCTGCCCCTGTTTGAAGTGGCCAAAAAAGACTCATTCATCATGTAGTACTGCACTTCTAAAAACAATTCTGTGGATATTTGGACAGCCAGTTTCTAAGAAGTCATGTTACATAAAGTGTAGTATTGTTATTCAAAATGTGCCAGTTCCCAGACTTTGTGGACTTTGTTATCTCTTGTCAAAACAGCTCTGATTGCATCTGTGAAACAAAAGGTTTTTTTGCGGGATCTGGAAGACCTTGTGCTTTTCAACAGCTCATAGCAGGGTGCTTGGGTCCCTTCGGGCCTCCATTCAAATTCGATAGCTCCATCGAATGGTCTTTGTTTGATGCTCCTGGAAAATGTGCCCTAAACTCTTGTCTATTTTTGTAGATTTTTGTTTTCTTAGATTAGTAGTATTTTCAGTAAATTTCTTATTCATTGTTCGCTTGGAAATTAAAGCATAATGGAAAAGACACAAAATCATATTCTTTTGGCAGTGTTTATTGTCAAAGATTTCTTAACCTGTTGGTTCTTTGACCTTTCAGGTGGACTGCTCTCTGTGGTGTGGGCAGGAGCTCCCACAGCTAGTGTAACACCCAACACGTATGGAATGCAGTTTACTGGGTCTACAATGAAAAGAGGGAAAATGGATGGAGTTCTTGCATGCAGAATTATTTCATGTCTGTGTGCTTCTTGAATAATCTTGAAGACAGCACCGAAAGCTGAGGGTTACGTATTCTTCTCATCACTTTGATTATAATGATTGCGTAGCCAAAAATGGGGGAGGCTGATTGCAAAGGTAGGCACTAAGATGCTGAGCTGGCTGCGTTTGAGGGCCTGTGCTAAAGAGATAATGCATTTCAGTGAAATGCATATATATATATATATATTTTCTGTGAAATGCATATATATAAGCTCCTTGCAAAGATAGGGAAGTAAAGGAGCCCGACGGAAATTTCCCCCTGAAGTGGAAGACTGGTGTGTTTAATGGAGTGTGATTTGCTGCCATCATCTGAAAGTTGAAATCTGTTTTTTTCCTGGAAATCTCATCTTCTTTCCTGAATCTCTCTGTCTCTTTTTTTTTTTTTGGTGTTGCTGAGATATAGCAGAAGTGCCTGTATTCAGCTACCAATTACGGATTTAATTTGGTTATTTGTTTTTGAGTAATCTGATTGCCATTAGTGCCTAGTTCACTAATTGCCTCCTGTACTCTGTCAGTTCACTCTGAAAGTAACATTCTGAGTATTCTGAAACCTAATAAAGACATGACGGCAGCAGTCCAAACAGATGATTTATAGTAGTTATGAACTGATACTTATTTTTCTTCTAATGGGTTGATCTCCAGACTGGTGGACAGTCAGCTGTGTTACCTCTCAGGCAGCACTGAACTGAAGAAATCTCTTGCCAGTTAAAGGCAAAATACTGTGTTGTGTGGAGTCATTCGATGTTTTAGAGGTATGTCATACTGACAAATAGTTCATTCCACAAATAATGGTGCCACTACTCTCCTTAATGTACTCCATGGTAATTGAATTCTCGAGTACACTTTTTTGCTAAGGAGACGATTTGTGATTTTTATTTTTTAAAGGTTATGTGCAAATCCTTGTAGTACCACAGACTTGGAACACAGTGAGATGGGCTTCCTTTTTCATGTAGCCTAGGATTAAGTTGACTGGAGGAAAGCTCTTGTTTTTATTTGCTTCATTCTGAAGTCTTAATCCTTGCAAATAAAGGCATGAAACTGTTAGTCCATATAACCCTATTGCTGCAACTTGGAAAAGTATGCAACTGGATTCTGTTTCTGTGGGAGAAAGCTACTGTGACCATAACATCCTTCCAAAATGGGCATCCTTGTATTTTGTGGTCTTTTAAGATAACACATTTTTATTTTGGAGTAAAACCAAAGTTGGGATGTTGCCCAAACAACTGCATTTCCGATGCAGTGCGTAGGAGAACAACTTAATTGCATTTGGAAGATGAGGTAAACCACTTTATTGTCAGCTTTCTGCTAAATTCAGTCATTGGGAAGCTGCTACCAAAGCATTTAGAAGAGGAGACCCTTTTATAAATGGCTTAAGTAATCTGCTCAGAGAGAGGGTGAGTTCGTTGAGTTGCTCGTGGAAGAAGGGTTGCTGCCTTCTGAAGTCTTTTGTGGCACAGTGAAATACCATGACAGTTAGTTGTTAGTTGGTTTGTGTTTTGGGTGTTTTTTTTCCCAGGAAGGTGAGAGATTTTTCAGCACTTCCAAATTCCTGCCTGAGGTTATTTGGATAATTTGGGGTTATCGTTTTCCAGTGAAGAAGATATTTATGTCTTAAAAGGGGGTGTTTCTGGCAGGGCCCCTAGCTACAAATTCAAATCCTGCAGGTAATATCAGTTGGTGAGCTGTATGAGGTACTAATATCCCGACGAAGAACAAAATGCATTTTCCCAAGAAATGAATTTTCCAAAAAGGAAAGAAAGAAAAATGGGCATGTGAGCAAGCAACATGAAAAACATCTTCAAGACAGGAATCGTCTACCACGACACAGTAACTTGGAGGAAGCTATTACAGCAATAGAAATTCCTATTGTTAAATTTTGTTTGGATTTTTTTCTTCCTAGTGTTCTCCAGCATGGAATTTCCTTTCCTCATGCTCAGATTTAAGAAGCGTGGCTGTCCCTGGTGCAGGAGACTAGTCAGCCAGCCACCTCTCATCTGCGTGAAACTTTCTAACAAAGATTAATTTGGGGAGTGAATAGAGGAAGAAAACAAACCAAAAGGAATTGTTTTTAAACAAACAAACAAAAGCACTTTCAGCATCGTTTGCCCTCCCAAGTGAAAAGTAAGCTGTCCAGCCTCTATAATATAAAATACCCCTCCCGTGTAAATGAAGTACGAAAAGGTGGTTTGAGAAGTATAGGCACTGCTGATCAGGCTGCTGGAAGAAATATGGAGCACAGTGGTGCACTTGCACTATTCCATTTATTGGAAATCCGCTGAAGTGTGATCACTTCAGTATTTAGATGCGGGTGTGACTGACTGCCTGTTTTTCCTTGTGTTTATTGCCAGTATTATCATGCAGGTTTGCTTATTTCTCAGTTCATTTCTCTTGGGATATAAATCTGAACCATTTTTATGAATTACTTGTAAGTGCTATTTTGGTCTGATTAGATTTATAACAAAATAGATATTGTAGACAAACTTTTGCATAAATAAAACCATTTCTCTTGCTCTTTTCCTTTTCTACCTACTATCTTGTAGTAGTAGTTTCTAAACTGGATTGATCCAGAGGCTGCAGCTAATTATAACGTACTCACGAAGTTGTACAAAAGAAGCATGAAAGGTTTTTCCCAATTATTATCACTGTTAAAAATGCCAGACATTTAGGTTTCTTGATACATGCCCAATATCTCCAAAGATATCTTGTATAGATAAAAAATATTTTTAAATAAGCTTATGGTTTTCTCAGTGGCTCCTTTTGACACTGGTTCACTCTCTACTACAAAAAAAACAATTGATAGATTTCCTTCAACTGATTTATTACTTTTTTTTATATTCTAAGTCTAGAAATATGTGCTCATGTATAGTGTATATTCAGAGTTAGCCCTTGCCATGATAGTTTTTCGAACAATGGGTTTGGGTTTCTTTTCTTTTTTTAAAAAACCTGATGATGTGTACAAATAAAAAGAATGTGTCCACAAGATTTGAGTGTTGTGCACAGCTCTCACTTAAGTACGTAGATTTTTGTTTGCAGGTCAAAGTTTAATACACAAAACATTTTGACTGGAAAGCTTCTGAAAAAAGTTACAAAGTAGCCATGACCTGTTTTGTTACAGGCATGTGGATTCCTCTTTTGTGCTTTTTATCATCGCTTTGGGCAGTTTACAAAATGTTAGCCCCCTTTCGTAGACAATAAGTATTTATAATTCCCTATGCGAAGTTTCATTCAGTGTTTCAAAAATATAGCTTTCTTGTGTTCTGTGATTCTAAAATAATTACTATTATTTTGAGTAATATTCTTTACTTATGTGGTTTATTGTTAGAATGCAAATATTTTCCTAAACAGCTTTTTTAAGCGTATCATGAGAATGTATGATATTGTAATGATAATGTAAGCATACATAAGAATTTAATTGTCTTTCACATCTCTGTTTGGGCTTTGTAACAGAGAATTTTGCTTTTCTTGTTAAAGCACTTACTAGTTCGCATGTAACAATGCCATGCCGTTAATTTTTGGCTTTTTTACAATGTCAATACTGCTGTAGGTTCATTTTGAGGTATAGTTTTGACCACTGTGCAGCAGGTACCTTCCTTCATGCCAGAGTCTGCACAGGGAAGAGTTTCTCCTTGTAGTTCACCAGTTGGTTTAGCACAGCGTAGATTTCATCCCTGTGCAGAATATCCCGTTCCAGATCTCTTTCAATCCATAACTTCCCTGCTTATCCAGGTATGTCCCAGCCATAGTTGCCCTGGAACATTGTGCCTCTCCTGGTCTCCAAGTTTTCTCTTACTACGGGAAATTTTGCAATTTGCTGCTTGCTGCATCTAGTGCTAGACAGCCCTTCTCTTCTTGTTTGTAGTGATATCCTGTTTCTCTGCCCTTGAGTTCCTTTTGAATTTTCTGATACTTCTAGTATAATGAGTTTACCCATTTCCCAAGCCTCTGTGAACAAGGAAGCACCCCTATCTCTGTCTTCCCTGTTGCTGCAAGAGCAGCTTCCCTGTTACGCAGAGTTCTTTGTTTGCTTCTTTGGTAGTTTCTTATATTGTTGAAAACGTGAAATGCATTTTAAATTTTGCGAAAAGCAGATGGCTAGAGGCATAAAGTCCAAAGGCCAGATTTGGTAATAGAACAAGCCTATGGCCGCAGTAAAACATTAATTTAGTTAGTGTTAATTTGCTCTTTGAAAGGTAAAGGCACCTGGTGAAACCTTTTTATATCAGCCAGGAGTTGCTGAAAGACAGTGTTTTCCTGCTGTGGTGAAGAATAGGTTGAGTTAGAGTGTTCTGTTGGTTTTCTGCTTGCCTGATCTCTGTATCCATGGTCCAAGCAATTAACAGGACACTCGGATTGAGTAAATTTATACACAGAGTGTGTCAGAAGCATAAATTGCCTTCAGTCTGATCTCCTAAAGCAGTTGTGAATGTTCTAGTGCTGAATTACGTGTGTGAGAGTGGGTACAGGACAGCACTACCCGTTTGTTCCCAGTGGGGTGATGCTCAGCTGACATCAGTTTCCACAGAACCCTGTGAAAATAGCTATGACTGCAGTCATCATGCAGTGATTTGTTTTGCCTTGTTTTACTTATTCCTTTTATGTACACACACACACACACACACGTATGTGTGTACAACGCTCAGCTGTACCTCACTGTAACTGAGTTTTTGCATTTGCTGTGGTCCTGAGCAGTGAAACAGGTAGAAGGAGGGAATAAAACTGATTAGGTCAAATTTAACCGGGTCAACTAATAGCATTTTTGATTTTAAAATGTCACATGAACACACCAGTTACATGTATAATATGGTGCCATCAGTATTGTAGTATCACTCTTTATTTTAAAAAAAAAAAAAAAAAAAGAGCCCTAATCAGGTTATTTTGTTTGTTTATTTTCTAAAGATAAGCAAAGGCTTCAACGTATCACATAAATACTCAGTGATTTCACTAGACTGGGGCAGTAAGAAGCGTCCACAAACATGCATTTCGGGAGAGAAAGAGGTCTCTGAGTATTATGGTACATCCTTAAGAGCAAATGTCCCTTTAGTTCCTATAGAATCTCCTAAAGGACCGAGAAAGCAAAAATGTGGTAGTTGCAAGGCTTTTTTACCAACCTCAGTTCACATCTGGAACCAATAACCTATAATATAGGAGCAAACCCAGAAACAATGGAAGAAAGCTCCAACCTGAGATAGTCTCCTGGGAGGTAATTTTCAGTTTGGAATGTACTCAGAGAGGTGCTTGGCAAAGGAACTAAAGAGCATTGAAAGAAGTTTTATGTTGTGTCTCTTGAAACAGAAATAAATTTCATGTACTTAAATTATCCCTTCAGGCCTCAGGCTCTATGTTGCTGTATAATAATTTTCTTTTTTGTTTGTTTGTTTGTTTTTTTCTTTTCCCTCCCGTCTGAATCGCCAGAGATATGAAGTCAGTACGTGAAATTTACTCTTCTACAGTACTGGTTCACATACTTGGATTGATAGAAATATTTAACATATTAAGCCAACGAACCTTTTTCATTAGAGATTATAAAAACAGATGATGGGAGGGGGAAGGATGTGAAAGGAAATTATGCAGACATTTTTACCTTCAGAGAATTTGAAAAAGTTGGTTAAATGCTTTGTCACGTTTTAGTTAGTTTTGTTGGGTTGCTCGTGCAGAACTGTTTGATGGTTGAATTAAATGAGAGAAGCTTTGATTTCAGTAGAAGGCGACAGAGCATTTGCGGTGTAGGGGAAGGTGGACTGATCTCGAGGCGCCTAGTGGGGTGTGTAAAACCTGGGTGGGATTACAGCCTAGCGGCCACACAGGGCTGTGCTGTGGGAGGGTTGGAACAGTAGCTTTGCCAATCGCAACTTTGGCTGAAACGCTGCTACTTTGAATTGGTTGTTATGAGATCTCAGATGTTCGTGGATTGAGAAAAAGGCTTCCACAAGAAATTGGAATGGGTTCCTCCTATTGCATTGGAAACCTGTGGCAACGCCTAAGAAGTGTCTCTCCAGGAGTTAAATGCTTGAGAGGTCTTTCTCAGAGTACGAAGGGTAACGGCAGGGCATCTGATGAAGGGAAGGGAAGGAGTGTCTTCTGGAGTAGGTCTTCCAGTAGTGTGTGCTCTGCCAGTGCTCTGCAAGGCACCTTGCGATGCTCTCTGAATGCTGCTCGTACAGCCAAGTGTTTTGTCCTTCTCCAGGGAGTAGCCTATTAGTTGTTATGATGCCAGTGGTGGTACCCACCTAAAATACGGGAACTACCTCCCTTAATTATCTCTACTCTTTCGAGACTTCATTCCTCAGGAAATTTCTGTATTCAGAAGCCCTTTGAGGAGGAGAAAAGTCTTGTTTCAAACAACTCGTTCTGACCTCCCTAATAGAATATCCCTAAGAGTTATATTATGCAGTTGTGCCTATAGTTTACAAGCCAAGGTCAAAGGCTTAGTAAACTCTTCCCTTTTTAGTCCCACACACTGAAAAGAAAGGATCCTTTATATTGAGCAGGCATAGGTGGGAGGCAGGTGGAGAAATAGAGACAGAGATCCACGTTCATGCAACCAGACAGAATATGCATTTGTAACATCAATGTTGTGGGGGTTTTTTGTGAAGGTAAGTCCCATTCTTCCTGATGCATGCTTCTCACTGCTAGGAAATGCTCTGTCTTCAAATCGATACCTTTTTCTGGTCATTAGTATCGTAATACATAGTTAATTGATTTGTGGAAAGTTGTAGGAGTAAGAATACCTTTGAAACTCTGACTTTGTGTGTTCTTTCCTGTTTTGTTATTTTTGAATACTGCCCAGCACTTTTGTCAATAATCTTAATTCTGTTTACCATAAGATGAGAAGGTTTTTAGGTAGCCATGTAACCTGGAAACTTAACATGTCTTGTTTATGCACAGGCAATGTACTGAAATGTCAGGTATTTCTTTTCTTAGGCTAAGAATGAAAATATCTGTATGTGAGAACCTCCAGAACAAAAATATTCTTGTCATGCTCTGATTGTAGTCAGAACGTGAGAGATACAAGATTTTTGGGTAGAAGAAAGGACAGCAAAGAATTGGGCCAATCTTGACAAGTATGGAAAGTTCGCATGTGGCACTCTGATCTCACCACCTTCAAGCAGTGTGGATCAGCATCACACGTAGTAGAATATTTACAAGTGCTGGGCTTCTCCTTCTCTGTTGGTTTAAAAACCATCATTGGAAAGATTCATCATTGCTTTTCTTCTGTCTCCCTTCCTTGATTTTATAAAATCGGTGACAAGTCACTTGCAGTGAAAGAAGCTTAATTCTGTAGGCATTAGTGGATCAGCAGGTAAATATTTTGGGACATGTTGGCTTTCTGAAAGTAAAAGTTTTATTGGTCAAAGTGAATATGTTTTAGAGTGCTGTTGGTTTTGGTGGACTGTCGTGATGAGAGCGGTTTCATTCAGTTGGGACTCTGTGAGTCCTGCTTCGTTGTTTGATTCCGACTCATCAAGCAACCAGTCTGGATGCTGGGGGCTGGTTCATCTGCCTCAGTATTTTTCTACTCTGTCAGTGCCTTGGTATTTTGATTTTGTGAGGTCTGAATGTTTCCCAGCATGAAGGTTTCCAAGAAAGGAGAAAGATTCTTTGTCAAACCTGATGAGCTGAAATTTGGACAGTTCAATTAGATGTTGTCTTTTAGGACACCATTAATCTTTCAAATTCTAACCTTTGGTTGCATAGGAAAAAATGCAACCATACGCATAAAGTAATGTGCCAGCAGTTGCATTTGGCAGCCTTTGCACCTGTCTTGGGCCACCATCATATACAAATGCAAAGAACTTCAGACCTTTTTATTCTTAGAACACTAGATAGACTGGAGGCTGTTAAAACCTCACTTGATTTAAGATGGTAATGATACAGATGAGGATTGGGAAAAGTCAGATGAGAAAAGAAAAATGAAAAAGAGTCATAAACTCCTTTTTCCTTCAAAGATACTTTTAAAAGAAAGCCAGGTCTTTCTAAGCCTTTTGGGCTTGAAAATTTGAAATTCCAGAAAGCAATAGTGTGCCTATTTTTGTATGAGAAACAGACAAGAGGAGACTCCTTCAGTGGCTAGAATTTTCTGCTCTTTAGTAGTCGCTCTGTGTGTAAGGAAGGGAACTGCAAAACTTCTGTATGCATGCAAAGTGCTCTGAGGAAGAAGTGGTGGGGGTTTTGGGGTGGAGTTTGCTTGGAAGAATGGTTTCCAAAGCTAGAAATGATAATGATTAGTGTTCAGAATTGTTGTAGTAGTACTTAGAAGTCTGGTCAGGTCCTTCTGTGCAGCCTCATGGGCTTTATCCGTACTGTCAAGATGAAAAGGTGATGGGAGAATAACAAACATGCAAACTGAATAAACACTGTATAGCAGCAGATGTTGGGAGAGTTACAAGATCCTAGCTTTTCCACACGGCTGATGAAGATAGGTTGGCTCGTAGACCTCGTATCTCTCTCTTCTGGGCAGAAGGAAGGAGGGAAAATTGCTTCCTTTTAGGCTGAGGTTGTCTGTCTTCAGAACTCACTGTTACTTAGTGTTATTGGTATCATACTATTGTAGCCTGAAGAATTTTCCTTTAGCCAGAGAAGATCTTGCTGTGAGCCGTTAATGGAAAATGTAAGGTCTCTAAGTTAACTGAGAGACATGAGCTTTCTCTCAGCTGGCTGCGTTGTAACTGGGAACACAATAAAGGGCCTGTAGCTGTGCCGGAATTCATGCACGTTGGCCTTGTCGTAGCTAAGTAATAAATCCAAGAGGTAGTGGATTTGCCTGCCTGGCATTTTAAAACTATATTAATTTAAGTACTGGTTTTCCTAATACTTGATACTCTCAACTCTTTTCCTGGATTTGTGGTGGACTGAAATAATTAGAATGCATAGAAATGATAATATTCCTCCTTTTTCTTGCCGTATTTCTCTGTATCTTTTCTGTTCTTTTCCTCCCTCAGTTTTGAAACAAACAAGAAGATAAGTACCAAAACTCTATTAGTACAACATTGCAGTTGAGAAGGAAATTGTCAGGGTGACTGCTTATGATTCCCACAACAATCATAGCTAGGCTAAATGGCATATATGTATTAAAACATAAACATAGAATACAGCAATAACGAATACTCCTTATAATGCATTACACATGCTGTGGGAGCCATCACTTTGAACATCCTGACTTCTGCATTTTTAAAATCTCTTTTGAAATGTAACATTAATGTGTTTTCCTTTTGCATATAATTTTTTTTTTTCTCTGCCCACTGATGATAGAAATTAGGTCATGAATGCCGTCTGGGTATCCCTGTGAACTCTATGTAGCAACCAGTCCTTCTCCTGCATTTGATGTTTTTGCAAGATACAAGAAGAAATAAATAACAGCGTGCAGTGAAATGAAAAGCGTAAACCAGTGAGCTCCCATTACAACCACGTTATGTCTCAGTAAGTTTCAAATGATCTCCAATAAAAATGTTTTTAGTAAACCAGATTGAAGTATTACTTTCTTGGCTCACAGGCACACGTAAAGGGGATACTTAAATTACATTCCCGTTCCGCTGACTGGTAAGTGTCGTACCATTTTGCAATCCAGCTGGCCTTTGCTCCTTGTACTGCCGTACAGTTAACACCTCCTGTCCCAAGGCTACAGCTTGGTGTAGATACAGGAGGGTTACTAAAACCCTGGCCAGAAATAAACTCCTAGAGATTGCTGAAGCAAACATCAAGCTGCTAAGCGATGGAGCAAGCATTGCTCTGTGTACCAGTCTGGTGGTGGGACTCCTGAGCTGTTGTCATCTCCTTGTAGCCTGCTCCCAGTCCCGTCCTTCTTCTGTCCTCCTTGGCTTGGTCCTAGTGATTGAATGTCCTCACTGTTGGCCAGGCGAAGGCTTTCATCTGTCGCTTACAGGGCCAGGAAGATTGACCTGAAACTGGTCATGCAAGTGTCTGAGTATTTCTGCTCAGCTGAAGAAGATAGCTCCGTTTTCAGTGTCGATGTCGCTGCGGCTTCAGGCTTTCTACCATCATCCTCTTCTTGCGACTCCTATTGAAATTGAGAGGAGTTTGGATAGAGCAGCAGGATAGTTTGTAATCAACAGCAGGGTATTGCGTTTACAGTGATTTTGTTTAATTTCCTGTAATTGGAGTTGAAGTGCAGAATGCCTGTTCAATTGTATATTATTGTGATAAGAAGCTGGAATTTTCACAAGGGTCTGTGATATTCTGGTGTCCAACTTTCCTTGGAGGTTAATGAATGTTTAAGAGTCTTTATTGCCCTACGCTTTCAGCAACTGCAGTTTAACATTGGTTTGCAGAATGCTGGTAGGACTTTTACAATTTCAATAGAGATTCGGTTTTGTCCCTAAACGGCGACACCGTGTTCTTGTTTCGTTTTGGCTGATGGGCTTTTTTCCTGTGTTATGGTAGCTCCAAGCAGCTCCTGTCAAAATGTGGAGCATGCTGGATAAGCACAGATTTATAAAGTATCTTCCCTCAGCAAACGAGGTGCAATCCATTTCATTTTGTAATTCTAGGTAAAGTGACAAAGTAGACTTTGAAACTGTGGTGTTATCTGAAGTATTTGAGGCTTTAATATATCAGACTGGTGCAGTTACAAGAATTGCTGGTGGGTGTGTTACTGGCCCTTCCTAACTTAGAGAGATCTCCTAAATATAGGTTACTTAGGTATTTAAGAGGACGACTGATACTGTGCCCACAAATTTATTTTTTTTTCTATTTTAGACTGGGATTTTTTTCATTTCTGTAATGAGGTGAAGGATTTTACTCAATCATCCAGATTTGTCTGCAAGACATGCATTATTGAAAGTCTAGTGATTTTCCAGCAGAGTTGCTGGTATGTGAGAACTTATACCTGCTCCTGCTGGTATCTGCTAAAATTTGGAATATCTGTAAGCTTGCTTGTAGTCAGCACCTATGTAAAACAAGCCCCTGGGTATTTTAACCACATTTTGAAATGGAGCATGTTTATGAAGGAGTCTGCGGAGTTTTTTGAATAATTTTTTTTTTTTATTCCACTGTTTTAATTAATACTTACAAGCCAAATTTCATCATTGTTTTGTGCGATTTTGAGGTATTGCAGCATTTATAATGCCCTTTGTGGAACAGTTCCTTTGCTTTATCCTTTTGTATGAAATTGTGATTCTCCCCTTTCACTCTTCTCAGTGTTTCAAATTGTATGGTAGATGCAGGTTTTTAATCAATATTCACTGAGAAGATTTGGTTTGCTGTAGGCTCTGCCATAAATTAAGCCAAACGTACAGTAAGCTGCTTTTACCTCTTTTATTGTCTTTTGCAGAAAGTTCTCAGACAGATGATTTTTAATATCAGAAGAAGGCAAAGGCATAAATTCCTGCCATTGCTCTTTGACATGTTTCAATAAAACATGCAAAGGATAAGGCCTTTTTGATGAGGAAGATTGATTTGCAAGAAGGATTACAGTACCTCAGAACTGGGCTTAGACCGGCAAGAGGGGTTATTGACCTGCCCTTTCTCATAGTTGTGTCATGTTTCATCAGCCTTTGAAAATCTTGAAGGGATCAGAATAGATCCTAGAGCACAAACAGCATAGCATTACATATTATAAAGTATTGACCAAATAGACTTTGTGTTTTACACAAAATAATGGTTTTCAGTTCTTGGAAGGGGAAGGTCTGCCTAGATTCAAGATACAATTAAATAGGTGAAAAATATTTCATTCACAGGTAGACTTTTTTTTAATGTTTGGGGGAGAGGAAAAAAAAGGTTGCTGGATTTATGTGGTTGAATACCACTGAAATATTCATACCCAGCCAATATGAAAATGTAGTTGAAGAATTTAGGGCAAATAAAGTTCTGGAAGTACTTGTTAAACTCTGAAATCTTAGAGATACCTTCATGAATTTTTATGTAAGCCTTCTGTTTTTGCAAAGGCTATTAAAGAAAGGTCCCGTTTAACAGTCTTGTGTAAGGTCCAGGCTGGGACCCAAGCTGGGAAATACAAGTTGACTTTAAAGAATCTGTTGTGTAGAGCTGTCTCTGATACATATCAATTTGTCATAGTCAGTGAAGTCCCACCACCCCCATTTTTCTTCTGCAAATTTCATAAAATGTATTTACCATTTTGGTGTCGGGCTCTGTAATCATATTTTTGTTTACTTGCTGATACTGAGCACGGCAATGAAAAAATGTGATGATATGGCTGTTCTGCAATGGAAATCAAATATATTGCAGACTATGGAGCTTCAGTCCCTCACTTCTGTAATTTAAATTGTGGTATTTTTAGATCATTGATGTAGTTAGTGGTTTCTAGTGCCAAGTAAAACAGATTGTCTCACAGCAGGTAAACACAATTTTGGATATTATAGAAATTTTCTTAAAATCATATTTGAACTTGTGGAGGCTTGAATCTGTATAATAAGATTTTAAGTACTGAAAAAAAACCCAAAACCCAAACAAACAAAAAACCACAAAGCCCTCACTTTTTCTTTTTTGGTGGGTTTTTTTTTTTAATGGTCTGTATTGAATAAATGTATTTTCTAGTTTAAATTTGCTAGGATGTCTTCCTTGGAGACATTGGCTTGAATATTTGATTTCTGCTGTGTATTCATCTCTCTCTTTTAGTAGTTCACGTGTCGTGAGGCTTTTTGGCTCGGCATGTGCAGAGTGGCCAGTTGCTTTTTTAACAAAACTGCTTAGCTCTCTTGTACATATGTCATAATTTTTCCCCTGAAAAACACAAGCGGACATTGAAACGCTTTTCCTGCCTTTTCTTTTGTATAATGGTATCACATGGAGCCTCGAATTACCCACTGGAAAAGGCAAACATAATGCAAGAAACCACAGGGTTTCTGACAAGATGTTTTCAGAAGCCAAAGCTGCAAATCTCTGAGCTGGGTCTGCTGGTTCTGTGAGCTGGGTTTCTGCCTTTTCTCCCTTTGACTGTTATAAATGCTTTTGAAGAGAATTTCTTTTTCTCTCTGGCGATTAGGATGGCAGGATAAAAAAAAAGAAAAGCTGATTGGTGTTTTATAGTTGGATTTTTTGTTGTTTGTTCCTTCGGGAACTGATCACGGTGTGTCATGTATTGTGCTGGTGCTGCTAATGAGGAAACATGATGTGTGTATGTGTCTGTCCATAAGCTTCAGATGGATTTGAACAGAGGGGGACAATCTCTCAGCTATTTTTAGAGATGGCAAGGGAGTTGGCAAAAGATAGAAATGTTGATTTCATTGGTACTTCTACAACTGAGCATTAACAGCACAAGCACTTAAGTGCAGCACTGCATAATTGTTTTGGTGGCTTTCACAACGTGCATTTAATCATTAGGCATTTTAACTTCTCATTTGTACTTATAATTGGCACTTTTCTTCATTTTCCTCTGGAAACTGCGGCAAGCCAGAGCATTGAATACAATCCCTAGCATGCTTACGACTTCCTTTTGTCGTGTGTGCTACTGGCTGCTTAACTGCATTGCCTGAGAGCAGCCAGAATGGGACTGATGAGATGGGATTGGTGTATTTACATAAAATATAAGTATGCATGTCTTAAAAGGCAAATATATATAAAATAAATAGTATAAATATATAGATAGTATCTATAGTATCAGGACAGTAAGATAACGTCTCTGTCTGGATTCCTTGCCTTCAGAAAGACTCCAAACAATGAGAGAAGAGGGGGGATGTGGATCTGACAAGAAAAAGTAGATATTCTTAGGAGATTCAAAGTTAAAAATGGGGAACATCTCCAGATTTGATTGAAAGTTGCCAAAATCTTGTCTGTAGCTCTTGCAGGATTTTAGACAGAATAGTAATGTCTGGCAAAATACACTTACTTACTGAGATTTTTGTCTGTGTGAAGTGTTCTCACACGATGTTGCTCACTTAAGTCTGCTAATACTCAAAAGAAGCCATTAGCTGAGCATTTGTATTCCAGTATCTTTTCTGATAAGCACAATCAAAAAGAAATTTTAGGAGTGTTCCCATGTCAATAAAGAGAAATTAATAGAATAATATATTAAAAATCACAAAATAATCTTGTACTGGGAACTCTAAAAGGATCTAACCCTTGTCGGATTTGACAGAGGAGGCTTGAACTGTAAAAGTACAAATTGGTTGGAATATGAGGTTGGAAAACTTGTTCTGCATTAAAACAAACTTGACACAAATTGTCTTTGGATAGGGAGAGTAAAATTGCACAGTTTCTGAACAGCAAAGTTAAATGGGGAGGTGAAATATCTCATAGTGTGCAGATTTATAGCTTGCTTTTTTTTTCTGGAAAGATGCATTTTTCTTAGCTACAGGCTAGTTTTGTTTCAGAAAATGGTATTAGGACAAACAGGAATAGCTCTTATATTTAATTCCAGTAATCAGAAGAGACTTTTGGAGGTAAATAATGTTTTTCATTTTTTTCCTTGTTCTTATGTGAAAGCTTTTTGCTGTTTTGCAGTCTATGTTTGTCTGCTAAGGCAGTTCTAGTTGTTAAGCTGAAGTCTGTTTCATCAGCATAATGCTGCTTTGCTGGTAGCAATTATTTTCTCTGAGGGTTTGCCAATTAAGCTAGTGCTAGGGAAAATGCACCTAATTTGTCAAGAAATGGCAGGATGAAATATAGGGGCTATTATATCAACTGAGAAAGGAAAAAAAATCAGGATAAGCATGTGTGAGACAGTGATACCTGGTCTGTTCCTGCGGCATTTTCGGTCTGGTTATGCCTCTGTCCACTGGTAATGTTGGAAGAGGTGCAAAATAATTGGTTGTAACTTATGGACTATCTGCATCCTGGGAATTCTGCATATCAAGAGTTTGATTTGGGAGAAGCTGCCCAGAACGTTCTGTCCCAAGGTTGCTGGTAGTGTACAAAATTTTTTCTTTGTTTCATTTAGGCGTTGGGGGTTTTTTGTCTTTTTCCTCCCTTGGACTTGCAGAAAGTAGTGCTTGGGTTTTCTAGTAAACTCCTGAAGCTTTAGGAGAAACTGAGTAAAGAAATAGTTTAAATTGATCTTCTAGTTCCTGCTTTTAAAGGAAAATGAACTTAATCTGGAGTTTCTTGGGAGACTAGAAGTGCCAAAGGGAAGGTGTCGAAGGAAGAAAGAGTGGGGATAACTTGACATAGAGAAACAAAAAAATGTTTCAAGAATTTCTGCATTAAAATGAACGGCTTTTTAAACCTCACAGCAAACGCTGAGGTGATGCTTAGTTATTTCCCACAGGAAGAGAGAACTGTGAAGACATTGAGAAAGCTATTTAGAATAAAGAGCAGCTCTTGGCACAAGAGGAAAAATGCACAAAGTATTTGATGTGTACAATGAGGTAATGGAGAAGGTGTCCTGGCAAGGCAGTGAGGGTTTTGAACATCCTTACAGTGAGATTATTAGAGCATCCTCCCTAGACCCCTTCTAATCTTAAGAGAAAGCTATCAGTCTCTAAAGAGGACTTTGTCATACAGTCATTTTTGAAAGCTGAGATACACAACTGGTTATCTGGGAAGACGAATTTCAGTCTCCCTTTCCCTTTGAATTGTGTGTTTGCCTATGTTGGCTGTTGTTTTCGTGACAGGCTTTGAGGAAAATGACTTTTGTGTGCTGCCAGGGGGCTTGTGTGCATCGGGGGGATGCCTGGGAGCCTCCGCGTCCGTGTTGGGAGTCACAGGAGCCGTGCTGTTCTCCACCACTGAAGAGTGAGACCAGTTGGTTTAATGACTGTGATTTTAGGGGACTTTGGCAGCTTTATGTCTGGGAATGAGAAACAATTTGATACGTGTGTTTGAAAAGCATGAGGCGGCATTGAAGGCTGGGTTAAAGCAAAACAACTCTTTCCAAGGGTCCCAGTTTGTGTATCTGACTAGCTTGTTAAAAATTTGGGTATTACTTGGCTCTTAGTAAGCTTACGTGAACCAAGCACTCAAAGCCATATATTGTGTCATGCTGATCCCAGGAGACTTCAGGTGGTCATCGGGACAAATAAAAGACCCTTGTCTTAAGTAGCAAACCAAAACAGGCTTTCCCTGTAGACCATCTATATTTATTTTCCTGGGTAAAGCTTCTAGCTTTGCAGGAATGAAACAAGCTACAGTGAACATCATCATTATTACTTGGCTGGACATGGTGACACTGACATGAGGTCTCCTGTCAGGGGATTGAAGTGGTGGCAATCTGTTAGGAAAACAAGAAGATCTCTTTGAAAAAAAAGAGAAAGAATCAGATGTAAACCACAAAAAATTGCTTTTTTTTTTTTTTTCTCAGTTAAGACTGTTTCATCCCTGCTGTACTTTGTAAATACTGGATTTCACGTGCAGGTTGGGAGGAAAACCAGTGCTATTCCAAGATGAGGTTTCAACTGGGATGCTGCTCCTCATACCATCTAGTTGCCTCTTAAAGAACAACTGGTTGTCATGTAGGATCTGAAATCTATTCTGATATATTTCAGTCTGCCCCTTTTTTGTCAAATTTGACCACCAGTGCTACTGATGGTTGTTTGCTGATCTGCTTGAGTTGGGTTAGTGGCCTCTGAGCTCGTGCTTGTATGCAGATGCTCATGTTTCTGTAATTCCTGGGGGAAATAAAAAAGCATCTGGTGGCTTTCTCTGTTAAGTGCCGACAGTCAGTGCATCTAACCTTTTACCTGCAAAAGTCTGTGGCATGTAGGAGCAGAAGATGAAGGCAATCACTATATCTGTTCCTGTAGTTCTTGTAGGGGACAAAGTGAGGACAAGAGACAGTAGAAATAGACTTCAAACATTCCCTTTAAAATTATTTTTTTTCCTATTTTTTTAACGTTTAGTTTTAGCAAGCAGTGAGCTTGTAGGATTACACTTATTTCACCGCCTGAATTTTTTATTTTTTATTTTATACTAAAGCGTTTTGGTGTGAGAGCTGACACAGATTATTATCCTGCTCTACTAATGTGCAACAGCAAACTTGGCTTTTAAGTGCAAATGGGTATTTTTATGGGAAAAGTGGGAAAACAGTGAGAAAGAGCATACAAGTACCACCTGTCTTATGATATCGATCCTGAAGACTAGGACTGACAACTGAGTAATAGTGTGCTCAACTAAACTGTAGGATATATTTTACGATCCTTGTTCAGGTTTGGTGGTCGGGCTGGTTTGGTTTTTGGGGGTTTTGATTTTTGTATGATAGGGTTTATATCTTGAAGAGTTCCTCTGAAGCCACCACAGGGAGTTGAAGCTTTTGTTTTCAGCGTGAAACTTGAGATTTTCTTAAGTTTGCTTGATGGTAGGAACTGGACTATTTAAGTAAATGTTAAATAACAGGGAATTTATGCTCTAAGCCATGAGAGTTTGGCAACATTGAGATCTGTGTGTACTGATAACGTAATGCCATAACCTGTTTCCAATGGTTTCTGGGAATCTGATGAGTGAATTAGCAATACTGAGTCAAAGCTGTCTTTATACATATGGATGAGGTATATATCGCATGGTGGAAATCATTACTGACATCTCTGCTTCCGTCTCTCTGGTTCATAGAGAATCTCTGTGGGATGAGAAGGATCGTGATGGGTTTAATACTGCTGACATCAGCCACTTCTCAGTAACAGGATCCATTTGGGCTCAAATGATTTTACCGCTATGCTTAGTAGCTTTATTTGGAGAAAAAACCACTGGCTTTGCCGCTGGCAGGGTTCAGTCCTGTCTGCCTTTGGTTTAAGAGTATGCAGTTTGGCTGTAAAGCTTATTCCTCTTCTCTTCTGAGAGACAACATGTTGAAACTTGAAGGGAGCATAAGGATCTCAAAATTCCTGCTTCACTATGTGATGCGTTGGAGACCATCAAAACCGTTTCCTGATCCATAATACCAAAAGGGCTTCCTCTCCTGTGGTGGGCTCTCAGGGTTTTGTCAGATGTCTCTCCATTTAGTTTGAGTTGACGGTCAGCTATCAGATGGTCATTGAGGAGGGCCTTCTAATGTCTTGGCTCATTTTCTTATTTTGTGCTTCTTTGACAGCTCTTTTTCTGGGTATCGGTTTTCAACCATTGCATGAAATGAAGTGTGTTCCTTCCCACAGACTTTTCGTGAAATCTGTGTAGCACGTGTCTTATGAATGCATGTGACCGTACGTGCCTTCTATCCCACTCTCTTTGAGCTCTGCCAGTAGGTGCTGAAGTACAGTAGTACCCTCGGCTTCTATACTGAAAATCCTGTTAATAAAGAAAGCAATTTAAGAAAAATAATTTTTAAAAAGGGCATTTCTGTCTCGCAGTCTATGTGGATCAGCTGGTGCTGAAACATTCTATACTGACTATGTTTCCATGAAAGCAGTTCTACAAATGGCTTGGTGGTGCACCTGCATTTTCTGGTGCGCTGCGGTGGACAATACTCAAGTTGCTTTAAGGAGTTAAAGGCTGAAATTGTGTCATGAGCTCCCATGGACTGTGTCAAAGGTCCCAACATCCCTGTGAAATTCTGCTTGCTTGCAAATAAGAAAAGGTGATTTTTGCCTAGCAGTGAGCTCTGTGGTTTCTACCTGAGGATCCAAACCCTGAGTGTGTTTATTCCACATTTTGCGCCACTTTGGTGCTGGAGGTTTTGACAGTCAAATAGTTGCTGATATTTCTGTTGATTTGCAAGACTGAGAATAATCCAGTATGTTTTTCCGTAGCAGTGCTGTCGCTGCAGGGCTCACAATAGCAAAAAGTGCATTCATTGCTGAATAACCAGATATCCTCGAAACGGATGAGAAACAGGGACATAGTTGCAATCAAAATGTCTCACTCTTTATGGCTCTTTCCTGACTGACTCCTGTTTTGCTATTTATACTCTCCTTGAAGTATTTTATAGAAACCTGCATCCCTTTTTGAGAACTCACCCAAACAACCAGAAGTGTATTTTACTGACGTATTGTAGAATGTAAATGATTAGTCATCCCTTGTCAACTGGCTAATGGAGGAGGAGGAGGCAATTTATAGTGAGAGAAGTCGCTTGATAGCGACTGCTCTATGTCTCAGGTCTTCCTGCCTTTTTTTCGTTGTTGTTTCCCCCTAGAAGATAACTTTCGTTGCAGCTTTGAAAAAAGGTAGCTGCCCGCTGTAAGCTTATTTTCACTTGCTTGTGTTTTCTTGGGGAAATTTATGGGCTGTTTGTTGTTGTTGTTTTAATTTAAGATTCTGTGGTCATCTTGTACATTACCACTGTAAAACGATGTTGACATCAGAAATCTTAAGTGTAACAATATGGGGAGCTCACTTTATGAAGAAATACGTCTTTGATAAAGCATGATCAGATTATGTTGAGCATCTGTGGCACAAGTCCAGAAATGCTGTTTATTAGACTCTTGGCAGATCCCTTCACTTGCTGGATCTGATACCCTTTGTTTGGTTGGTTTGTTGTCTGGGTTTTCTTTTGCTCTGTTGGTTTGTCTTATGAATAGTTAATTCACAACACATGGTAACACTGCGAAGAATCCTGAAATAATTTTTTATGTGTTTGCTGATCTTGGTACGGATATCTTTCTCATTTAGTTTTGGAGGGTTTTGATTGCAACAGTCTGTCCCCTGGCTGGTTGTTTTCCAGGTGAAATTAATGCATAGTATTTTCTTGGGTTTTTCGATTTGTGGTTTGTTTTATTTGATTTTTTTAAAGTTGGCTTGTCTCTTTTGGAGGTGGAAGGCAAAGGGTTAATGAGAGATGGTTATGAGGAAAGGTTTTCCAGTCAGTGGTTTATTTACTCTTTTCTCTCCGAATATTGACTCGGTGAAATACATTTGCATGCGCCTGAGTGTTGAGGCATAATTTTCCATGTTCTTCCACTCTCATCACTATTTTTTAAGTATATTTGTCAGTGAGATTAAATTTCTGAAAATGCTGTGCAAGAAATACCAAAAAGTGAGTGGGAAGACTTACTTTAGATTATGCTGCACAGCTGTACTTTGTATTACTGTACAAATTATGAAGTGGTTTGAGAAAAAGAAATATTTTGAGTACGACTCATCTCCAAATGCTCGTTTTCTGTCAGGTCAGCTATTCAGCTGGCAAACACAGTCCCAATGAACAGCATAAATTGCATTGCTGAGGCATCTCTTTTTGGTTTACTTTCCAAACCATAGCCTGGAAGCTGTTGTATGAGCCTATGATTCTGGAATCTCCTTTCTTTCTTTCTTTCTTTCTTTCTTTCTTTTTTTTTTTCCTTCTTACACAGTGCTCCCAGAGAAGGTTTTTTCTGGGAGCCGTTGTCTGGAGAATACGGTTTCTTCCTTCTCCTCCTCTCATTCATTCTTGATCATTTCAACTTGGATTCAGCTTATTAAATTCACATCTCGACTCCCTACCCTGGCAAAGCAGGTCCCTCTTTAAAACCACCCACCTAGCTTCTTTCTTCGGTGGTGTTTGACTGTTGAAATTTTAACTGGAGCAGAAGCTGTAGTTAAGAAGCAGGCAAGTTCTTGTTCCTCATACCCTCATTGATTTCTGTTGAAGCAAACAGATGAGCTTACATATAAATATGTATATATGCTTTTTTTAATGAAAAGTGCTGGAATTCACTAAAAAAGGTTAAAATTGAAATGAGTAATCTTCGGTGCATAATGCAATTGTTAATTTTAGCTTGCTGCGTAGGAGCTGTTATGACTTGAACAGCCGGCTCTAGCCTTCATTAGAGAAGAAGCCGGCAGTTTTGAGACAGGTGGAGCTGGATCAAGCTGTGAACGTGATTTGCTTGAAGCTGGTCATTAGTGTTAGAAATCTTGTCCTATCTATTGCATCCTCACGTTGTACCATGGTCGTTACCCTTGTTACTATTTACTTTTTGTCTTTTTTCAGGTTGACTATGATCCGTCCAACTCTCTGAAGGACCAGCATGGAGATTGGCACTCGGACCTGTTGATGGGGACATGGGACTCACGTTGTCATTGATCCTTTGCGTGGACTTAACCAGTAAAGAGCAACAGAAGACACTAGAAAGAGAGTGGGAATTATAGCAGTGTTTTTTCGGGTAAGTGGCTTCTTTGGTGCAGCTGATAAACTATGTGTGTAATCATGCTTTTGCAAGCATGTAGATGAGCTATGGGGTTAATATGCCCACAGACAACTCATGCATGTTTGTGCATTTCTTGATGAAAATTCTTGAGAAACTACGGGTTGTTTAACAGACCACTTGCAGGTCTTGCCAGTCATCGTGTTTTGAATTTTTAGTGAAGTGGTTCAAGTTTAGGCTGTAAGTGCAGAATAGCCAGTGCCATGGGACTTCCTGGGGAGGGTGGTGGGAGGAAGGAGGACATCTCAGAGCTTGAGTTGGCTTTACCGTGAGCTTGTTTGTGAGCTTCATATTGCAGTTGGTTTACTGATGAACCACGTAGCTTCATTTTTTGTGAAATCCCTGATCCTTCTCAAGTGCAAAGGTTATGTAGGAAAGGTTTTACTATATTGTTTGCTTACCACATCAAAGCAAAAATTTGAAGTAGTAGGTTTTTAAAACTTGATATGTCTTGCTTTTATTTTTTGTCACTCAAAGCATAGCTTAAAAAAAAAAAGGTAAGTGATATTGGATCTGCTGAACGTTAATTACAAAAGAAACATGGCAAAGTGTGGTTTTGCTGCATAGCCACTGGTTTATCGTTGAGAAGTGGCAAGGTATTTGCAAAAGACCCTCTGTGAAATAACTGCATTTCTCAATTGCGGTTGTTTTTCCTGAAGATACTTCTTTAAGCCAAATGGATGAGGAAAGAAAAGTTAAATTATTCATGAGTCTCATTTGACAATTGATCAGTGGGGGAGGCTTCAGGGGGGAGCTGTTGGGGGAGAGAGAGAGAAAGAGAGAGAAAATAATAATAGGCTTTAACTTTCAAAAGCCTTTAAAGCTTCTGTACAACAGCCCATTGTGAGCTGAGAGTAAATGCAGTTCAGTTAAGATATCTTCATTAGAAAAAAAGTTAAATTATTCATGAGTCTCATTTGACAATTGATCAGTGGGGGAGGCTTCAGGGGGGAGCTGTTGGGGGAGAGAGAGAGAAAGAGAGAGAAAATAATAATAGGCTTTAACTTTCAAAAGCCTTTAAAGCTTCTGTACAACAGCCCATTGTGAGCTGAGAGTAAATGCAGTTCAGTTAAGATATCTTCATTAGAAATCCCTGCCAAGGGCTTCCTCTAGGATTTTCATAGTGCTGGGGAGTGACATGGGGTTTGGGAAGAGGCTTAGGCTTTTAATAATGGAGCTGTCAGTTTGATGCCTGATAATGCTGACCCTGAGAGCTTTATTGCCAAATTTAGATTTCATTTTTATATTGAATTACTACCTCTTCAAATATA
>NW_009736483.1:0-14873 GCF_000703405.1 Apaloderma vittatum | reverse complement strand
TCCCGCCGGAGCACTGCTCAGGTGCGAAGAAAAGGAAGGAAAAGATGCAGAAAGGGGCAAAAGGGAACCCAAATCGGCAAAGTCCAACAGCTGCAGGAGGCTGGTGCTTGCCCGCTGGTGTCACCTCTCAGGACACCATGGAGGGTACAGCACCCTCCAAAATCAAGTGTGCGCACCTGAGCACTTGTCTGCTTAGGAGGCATCAGGGAAACCTGGGTTCCCGGCAGACGAGGAGCATTGTTTCTGATGCAAGACAGCTGAGCGTGCTTACATACGCTCCTGCAAGTTGAACGTGCCTAATAAGCAGGCATGAAATCTGAACACAAACAGTAAATTATTGGTGGTAAATGCACAGAGGGGATGTCACAGAAAGAGCTACCGTAAAAGGAGAGCTGAGCAGCTGCAAGCACAAGGCATTCCGCAGTTAGGAAACCTTCACTTGTCATCCTTGCACACGTGTGTTACAGTACAGCCTGTCATTACGTGACCACATACAAGCAGCTTTCAATTACCTCGGGTCATATTTGGTCTGAGTTGCAGATATCTGCGCCAGAGACGCTGTCACTGCTGTCCCAGTGGTATGTGCACCCTGAGCTTTGTGGGCACGGTGACCTGCTCCTGGGCCAGGCTTAGGTCCCAGAGGTGCATACGGCTGTTTTCGCAGAGCTTGAAGTCTGAGCTGATAAACTTCGCTGGCCCTGTTGCTGTCTTTTGGCACAGACAGTTCATGAGCCTTCACACTGTGCCTCTGGGAAAGGGGACACACCACTGCCCAGAGCTAGAATGGGTCCTTAGCTCAAATTTCTAACTCAGCTTGGAATGGGCAGCCCCGGCCCTGTGTCTGGAGTGGGAGGGGGCTACAGAGCCTGTCTTTGTCTGCCCCAATCTCAGCACCACTTCCCCACACATCCCGGGGCACCTGGAGTTTCGGCACAACCCAGTGGGAGTGGGCAGGGATGTGAGAGCTGTCACATATCCAGGGACAGTGCTCAAGCAGTACTAAAAGTATTTCTTGGATCCAAGTGGAGCCTTTGCTAAAATCGCTGGGGCGTTTGTACCCCATACTCCTGAGTTTCTTCTGCAGCAGTGTGGCTTTTAGCCCTGGTCAGGTCTGAGTCATGGCACGTTATTTAAAAGCCACTTAAAGGTATTTTAATATTTCACTTGAGATTCATAAAGGGGGAGGGAGTGGTTAAGTTTAAACACTCCAGAAAGAGCAGCAGCTGTCCAAACTGGTGTAGGATCACCAGAAAAGGACCACGGGAGTCAAACCTGATGGAAACAGCATTATAGCACTTACCAGGCAGGGGCAGGAGCTACCACTGAGGAAAGCAACTCAGGCACTTTTCCTGCCTCTTGCTCAGGCACCTGATGAGCCACTGGACTGTTAAAAGTTGCAAGAAGTAAAATTTTAGATTGCACCTCTCTACCAGCTCAGGTAGACAGAAGCAGTGCACCTCTCTTCCTTCCCTTAAAAACACCTTGATTCCTGGAGTGTATCCCTGCTTATCCTCAGCAAAGCTACAAGAAGCTGGCTTACTTTTGCCAGTCTGTTATTAGTACTCTGCATTAGCATAGTCTCCGTGATCTCTCTCTTGGTCCCGTGTTTGGAATTGTGTGACTTCTGTACATGGCAGCACAGAGTACCAAAGTCACCCATAGCTTCTTTAAAGAGGGCAGGTCCTGCCAATTCTGTGCATCTCCACCACAGAGAGCATATCTTCATTTTGGAGGTCTCATTGCATTTCTGTCCTTCCTCCATGAGTGTAGATGTTGCCATTTTTCTTAGCTTTTCATTGCAAACAGAAAAGACCCCATAGACAGCTCCAGTGTGGGACACCGGTACTCTCCACCAGTGGAGAAGACATCTCCGTTTTCTTTGGTCAGAATATAGCTCCAATCATTGCAGGTGCTGGGGTGTCAGGTAACACTTTATCCCAGTCGTGGAAAACTATACGTTTTCCATCAATAATATCGGGTGGTGCAAATCCAAATTCAGCAGCTTTTCAGCTGCTCCCAGGATTGCTCCTGGTGTGTCTGTTCAACAGTAGATGTAGTAAATAGGGAACAGTCCAAAAGAACAGCCTCAAGAGATGTGTCTCTGAATGCATTCTCTGTAGCCAAAGGAGAGGAAAAGATCTTCCATGCAGCATTTTGAATGCTCAATGTTGGACTCAGCTCTGAAGGGCACTTCTGAAGGATCTGTCCCTCTGCATTGACTGGAGGAGCAGGCCAAAGAGGGTAGCTTCCCAGGGCTGAGGATAAACCTCAAGAGTATTCCCCAGGGTATTAATTTGTAAATATATCAGCCTGGACCAACCTTCTGCATCACTAGATCTACAGACCTCAGAGACTGAGAGATGTTGGGAAGGATATCAGTCACCAACAGGGATAAGTATGTTAAACAGTTCCTTATGTATTGGTTTATGGAAGAAAAAGGCTCCTGTTGGATCGTGCTGCTTTCTTACACATGCCTGACCTGTATTACCTGTGTTGGTTGCTGTACATTTAAGTTGAGGTGCTGCTGTGGATGGGATTGGTTTTCACGCATGGCAGTTTGCTTTAGAGACACGTAGAGTATGGGGGTGGAAAAGTGGGCAAAAAAGGTAAAAGAAGGGTCTTACTTGATCTCTCCCTGGTGCTGCTGGTGGTAGACAGGCATCAGGTCATAAACCACAGTAGCTGCTGTACAACTTCCCACCCTCATACCACAGCTGTACTCATCCCCTGGCTTGTGTTTGCTGTTGATACCCTTGATGAGGTGTGATTTTATAAGAGGGTGTTTGTGCTGATGGAGACAGAGGACAGGACCATTGGCAGATGAGAAGGAATCTGGTTCCCTGCTGCAGTGAGCTGCAGGAAGCAGGGAGGTGGGAGTAGGTAACCTCACCCAGTACAGTGAGGCTGCTGTGGCCTGCTGCAGTATGTCTTGTTCTGCAGTGCCAGAAAGGGACAAGAAGCTGATGAGTGCTGTAGGCTATTGTCATTTCATCCTCTTTCCATGGCTGTCAGGAGGATGCCTTTAGGCATCGTATTAATGAAGTTGTGGCCTTTCAACCATAATGTGGTATCTGTCATCGCTGATGTTAGCCCCCCGTAAGTATATAGCTTATTTATTCTCAGCAAAGATGTCACAGACAGAGCATTACCAAACCTGTACTCACTTAGACTAGCAAAAATTATCCTTATTTGGAAACTTCCTTCGAGGTTCAGCTGCCATTCTCTACTTAGACAGTGATGTTCATTGATCACACCAAAGTCTCATTCAAGGTACAAGCCCAAAGGGCAGGAAAGTAGCACAGTCAGGGCAATTCGCTGTGAGTCTGAACCTGCTCATTTAGGACTCTCAGCCATGCCATAGGAACATGTTAAGATCATATCCAAGACATGAGACATTAGGTTTTCAGTTGGAAAATACTTTTGCTGAAGAGGATCCCTACATCTGAGTGGCTTAGTTGGGCAAAAGGCTGGTAATTCAGCTTTTGGCAATATGTCCTGTGTTCCCCAAAACACTTTTCTCTTTGGGAAATGGAGATGATTTCCTCCTTTACTGTGTTCTGGCCTTTGAAAGCAACATTGCTAACATACTGAGGCACACATCTTACTTCTAGTTCCTGCTTAAATATGTCAATACTGGCACAAACAAATATACAAGCGTTGACAAAGTATGCAAGAGAGCATGAGTCTATTTCAGGAGCTGCTAGATGAGTAAGTATGGATGGGTACAGGTATTAATATTCTCTGTTCATCCTTGCCCCCACAATCTCTCACAATACTCACAAAAACACCATTGCTGCTCATTTGCCATTTGCCATCACCAACCCTGTGCAGTCTGAATTTTTTCCTGTCCTTCAAGCCTGGGCACCCTTTTTCCTCACTGGGCTTTGAGAAGAAGAATTTTATGATTCTCAGAAGAGCTGTTTCCCTCACACCTCCTGGTGAGGATGCGCACGGGCATCAGAGCGGTAAGTGCTTCTCTGCATTAATCACTCTCTTCTGTCTAATTGGATTTCCCCAGGCACTCGTGTGCTGTCACCAGCTTATGACAATTCAGCCCGCTACTGTTCTTTCTGGTATTTGTTAAAATTTCTTTTACCATAAGCCTTTGCACTCTTAAACTATGACCCCATTGTTTTAATCACTGGTTGAAGTGGGCAAAATGCAGGTCCTGCAGAAGTGCCTGTATCTGTAGCAAAAGGAATACCTGGACTCCGCATGGTGCTGCAAATCATACAGTGCAGGCAAAACTGAATTAAAAACTGCAAGCTAACTCACTTTCTCCAAACTCTCTTAATTATAGTTGTTACAGAGTTTACTTGTGATCAGAGTAGGGATGACATTTCAAACTGAAGAGTGATTATTAAATTGACACTTCCTTTAAAATGCGCCTGAAGTCAAGGCTGACATGCTAATTGAATTTTATTAGTAAGAAAGGTCTGTTTTAATAAGGAAACTTCCTTATCTCTCTAGCAAGTTCATGTTAAGTGCATACCTACTAAATGTTTTCCATCTCTACTACCTGGCATTGCTAGTCAGAAAAAGCCCTCATTGGAGCACCCCCCTGATACCAATATTCATTTTAAAATCATACATCCCATTGACTGCTAGCACTGGAATATATCAAGGAATTAAAAAAGAAAGCTTTTTAAATACTGTTATCATTTAAGCCTTTAGAAATAATAACAGTTAAAAATGTGCAGTAAACCCAAGACCAAATCAAAATGAAATTGGAAATTGCTGGCAAAGTTCAGGGTCCCCAAAAAATCACTGAGTGGTTCCAACAATTCTAATATAAAGAGTCTAAGTATCCACACCGTTATCCCTGATTCTCAGTCTGCTGTCTCAGAAGGGAGTCAGAAGGTTGCCTTTCCTAGACTCTGTACCAGAACACAGCACAGCAAAGTAACTGTGCAGCTGGAGTGACCTCAAGCTCCAAGCTGGGCTTCAGGAAAATCAGCCTCTACTGCATGGGCTGTGCTACCATATTTCAGGAAAGGGTGGGTGGGTACTTCTTCAGATGTCGAAGCTCTCAAACTAAATTCAGGCTCTATTTTATATATGAGACATCTGTTGGGACAAAATTGCCGGGGACGTGAGCTAGACCCTGCCTCCACCCTACAGAGTGAAGGGGTTAATTCAACCTCTACAGTCAGAAGTCAGAACATTCAGGATGACAAAAAGTTAACAAAGATGGTTATATCTTGAGAAACCACAATAAAAGAAAAGGCAGACAAAAATAAACTGTGTTCTTTAAAAAGAAACGTGATCCACTCCAGGGAAACAAAAGGGAGAAAGAAGATGTTTTACTTGCAGTCTGAGATCCATGCACCCTCTTTGTTGTTCTGGTTTCCTAACTGCACTTGATTTGATAGCAGTAGGGCTTTAACCTGCACATTGTGGGTATTTTCACTGTTCTCTTTAATTTTGCCTACTAGTGTCAGGCAGTTTGTACACATCAAGCCAAGTCTGCAGTCTTGATTCAGGACTCAGCTGACCTCAGCTGACATTTTGCCTGTATCAGGACAGTGAGAGCAACACTAGTGCAGAGAAAGGAAGATTTATTTGGAACAGAAGGTGAAAATCCCATAATCCACAGATACTCATTTGTTTGATATCAACAACATGCGTTTTTACACTTACCAAAATAATTTGGCATGTGCTGATTGCACACTGAATGTATCCTAACTCTTTATCATGCAGTCTAAATATGGAAGTAATTTCAAGTTTCTGTATTCTGTTGTCGATCCAGCTTGCAGTTCATGTCACCAAGTCAATGCCAGTAAAATGTCACTTTCAGCCTTTATGCTTACGGTGAGGAGGTGAAGAAGGAAGGAGCTACTCTGGGAAAGGTCAGCTCAGGTCAGTGCCTCTGCATTCCTTTTCTTCTCCCAGAAGGGAGGAACTTCAGTTTGGTTGGATGAGTGTGCACCTCGCGTGTACCTTTTCTGTGTTGTGGTATGACATTATTTCACTTGGCCCTGGATGCTGCTTGGGAGAGCTGGGCACACTGAGCAAGCTCGTTTTGCATTTTGGAGAGAGGAGGGCAGGTCCACATTGCAGGCTTCCTTGCAGCACCTTATGCCAGCCATACCCTGGCAGTTTTAGGCAAGCTCCTGCCCTTGGGCTCGCTGCTGTGGATTCCAGCAGAGGAGGAGCGAGAGTGAATCAGGCTGGTTTCACCTTTTCCAGACTTGTGAGGGAGAGTGCATTAGGGTATTTCAAGCTCAGGCCTATGGCGTGCATTCTAGCTCAGTGTGGCAGAAGTTCAACATATCAGAATGCTCACGATCCAGGGGTCCAAAATACCACAAAAAGGAGTGAATCAGGTTTGAAGACCGTTGGGGCAAGTAAATGCAAATGCTCATGCTACCCTGCACGTAGTCTTTCCAGCTGTATGGTTTCCATTATGAATAAAAGTTTGTCTGCCAGAAGTAACTCTTTGATTTTGAAAGAAATCAAAATAACAAAAGATTAATAATTACTTAGTAGGTGGGCTAATTCCTTCTTCCATGTCTTTGTCCACAACGGAGACAAAAAGGGTAGCTTTACGCTCGGTGGCTTGGCAGTGCTTCCAACCCTCCATCAACAGAAGAGAAAGGCACCTTAAATATGAATATTTTAAATATTAGCATAAAGCAGTGAAGGCTGGCTCATATCCTTGAGCAGGCTGAATAATTCCTCTACATAGGAGTGCCGGTGCTGAAAGCAGAGCCAGTGGCCTAGCTTTTAAGAAGAATCTTCATCTGATATAAATAATTTTTAGTCACAGACCGCTTGTGGTCTCATCGCGGCCAGTCAAATGGGCTTCCTGTTTTGTTTAACTAACAAGCAATACTTTAAGTGCTCTGAAAATGCACCATAATAGGAAAAGTCTGATGAAGTAAGTGATTACCGTTTCAAAGGAAAAGAAAGTTTATAGAATCATAATTAGTCATCTGCACTTAAACCAGAAAAATATGGTAGAGAAACTGAAAAGGTATCTTTGGGGGTTTTGAGAAATATAGGAACATGTAAAAAAATGGAATGTCATAAGAATATGCATTTATTTTATGGATAAACAGAGCTATTATGCACTTAACCACTTTTATATCTACTTTTTCTGTCTTCTGCCTAATGGGCTCTGTTCCTTGTATACAGAAAAAACCCAGCCCCATCCTGTTTACAGTTGAGCTGCAATATACCTAAAATTATTACTTCAGATTCTGTACATTAAGTCTGTCTGCTGGCAAGAGGAAAACCCTCTCATATTATCTAATTATGGCTTCAGGCAGCACTAATGAAGAAGTTGCACAGGCTGGGGCCTGTTCTCTCTTCTCCAGAGGCGTCGACAGCGAGGGAGGCTGGGGCTGCCGGGCCCGGCAGGGTGCAGAGCGAAGTTGAGCACCCGAAGACCACAAACCCTGAGTCAGGTCTACTTCCCCAGCATAGGATTGCAGCCTTGAGTCATGAGGCTGAGACCCTGCCATCAATGCCTCCTTCCCCCTCTGCCCTGGTAGCCTCAGCTGGGATGTTTCTCGGAGGCAGCACGGTTGGGTTGGGGATGGAGCCCTCAGTGCTCTAGAGAGGTGAGGCGTGCAGCCGTGCCAGCGCAACCGCGGCACGTGCCTACGAGCGTGTTCCTGGCAGCGGACTGCAAGCCAGAGTGAGGAGCTGCTCCCCAGCTTTGGGAAAGTCATGTCTGGTCAGTGGTGAGATTTCAGTATACATCCTCCGGTGTCACATGAGCTACTTATACCCGTGTAAAATGAGACAAGGTCAGGGGAGACTCATGCCAGGCAAGGCAGAGGATGCACTCATAGCAAGGACTGAAGCATGGCGTGGGTATCAGTGAGCTTGCTGGTTTTGTATCAGCAGAATCATAGAATCATAGAATGGCATGGACTGGAAGGGACCTTAGAGATCTTCTAGTCCAATCTCCCTGTTTTGGGCAGGGACGCCACCTCTCGACTAGACCAGGCAACACATGGGGACCGAGCAGGAATCGAACCCGTGACCTCGGTGTTGGTCATTGTTGTCAACACCGTGCTCAAACCACTGAGCTAACCGGCCCCCTAAATCTACCTGCAAAACCCACTGTAAAAGCCTAACATAAAAGTCACAGCTGATCTCCACACTGCCATTCATGACCTGCTACAGATCCCAAAGCTAACTAGTTTGGGGTTAACTGTGTTAAATTTGTAAGCACTGTTGAAACCATGGCATGGACACACCATCCGCCTTGGAATCCACTAGGATACCAAGGAGGGTGAGAAGAAAATCCACTGACAGTTGGCCTACATGAAGAAAAAAAAGAGACCCAAACTCAGATAGGAGTTAATTGAGATTTTCCCCTACATCTCATTAACCTCTGGGGTGGAGAATCCAGCAACGCTAGCTGTGATTTATTTACCATAGATGTACTCAAAGGATACCACATAACTTAGTGTTCTGGCACTGTAAAAGTTATTTGCAATAATGATTTTTCTAATTCTTTGGAGAAAAGTGAGTGCATATTCCCTTCCCCCACTAAATTTAAAAAAAAAAAAAAAAAAAAGAAAAAAGACATTGCAGAGTAACATTCAAAGGCTCATTAAAAGCAGCCAGGGAAAATAGATTACGGAGACTTCAAAGACTCATGATACTGGTTAAGAATCAGCTCTCTTTTTCAAAGAAATTGTTATTAGCTAATCCTTGAAATTCATTTTTTGGCAGATGACACAGTATTTCCTGCAGGTGCAGAAACAAGACGGTATTAAAAGAGTTTTGGTAATGCACAAAAAACTTCCCAAGTAGACTTATGGTTCCATCTGTTCAAGCCAGCCTGAGTGAACTCCCTGATACCTCACACACGTGCTGAAATGTAGCAGCATTTCAGGGGACTCTAACCTATATGGAGCTGTATATCTGCTTTACTGAGAATGCAAGTCTTCTAAGGTAATGTCTTTTAAGAGGAAAAATAATATCTTTATTATTGTTATTATCAGTAATGTCAGGGGAACTAAGAGAAAAGCCAATGCAATGCATAACAGAAACCATGTCTATGCATAGGTTAACAATTGCACTATTCAGACAACACAGGCATACAAACAAACATCACTACCCACCACTTTCCTGCTCACATGAGTATGGAGATGCTTTCACATATTGTCTCTTTTAAGTCTTCTTTACAAGGTCCCTTGTATGTGTTTTTGTCTGCTTTATCCATGGCTAATCCCAACTCCTCCGTTAGTAACAAGTCCCTGATTATCCAAAGAGACAAGGCCAGCCACATCTCTCTCAAGTCCTTTGTTAAACTGAGATTCTTTGGCTTTGATTTAAAACCTGGCTGTCTCACAATGACAATTTTCCCACTGAGACTTTCACCTAAAATTTGGACAAAAAGATGCCCAAAGCAATGTTTTACTGTTTCCTTGGCAACGAATTGCTTGAAGTCAAGAAACTGGGTTTAAGATGCCCTCAGTAGTTAGTCCAAAAAGGAGCACCTGCCTCAGTAAGGGTTGATGGAGTAGCAGCAAAATTTGCAAGGAAACATATTCTTATTTCTAGCATTCCAAACAGTTGTTCTGTTGCTATTCATTTTCAGATGAACAATGTTGCTTATAAATTCAATGCAGAGACACTAAAGTGTATGACATTCAAACCATGACACAACTGAAGTTTACGACTTGTAGAAAAGAGACAATAGGAGCTTATTAAATCTGTCATTAATGACAGAGACCTATGTCTGTATACATTAGGGAACATAAATGTTACAGGGACGCGGTAAAGCTTATGACTTTACTGAGTACTTCATGCCTGTCTTGAAGAAAGCATTTTGAAGTGTTCTTGAGATCTTAAATATGGTATACAGGCACTTGCATTTGCTTGTAAGAGACAGTTCTTATTACTCACAAGGTAATTTTCTGAAGTGTATTTTGTCCCCATTTTGACCCTAATTGATATACACCTAATATCAGAAATTACAATTCAGAAGTTACAATTATTAGTAGAGCCATATGTATATCTACTGCAAAAGACCCACAAGATTCACACTGAAGAGTTAAACTTGTTTAAAAGTGAATATTTATTTGTCTCAGATCTCAAGCCAGTTTGCAAAGAACAGAGAGATGAAAAGACATGCTAAATATTTTTGCCAGGGTGACTTGTCTGTTTTGATTCAGCACCTAGAATAACTAGGTATTTTGTGTTACATATTTTTAGTTAGAGCTCTCTGAACTAGATGGGACAGCTGGGACAGGAGGTAGAGTATCACTGATGACACTAAATGGGATTAATGCAACATTATTAAACAGACATCACCAACATTATACAACTATTTATCTGGAAAAAAAATACACAAACCAAACACAGGTACAAAACCTACTGAGATCCACATGTAAACCATTGCACAAGTGTCTAGATTTTCAAAAACTTCTCTTACTGGCCCTTATTGCTCTAATTTTATTGACATTTATGCAAACATGTCAAAACGTCTGCTGAAAAGTTTAATCCCATATAATACTCTTCAGAGAACAAGAGGGCTCAGGAGATTTATTTTTCTGTTGTTAGAAGAGAGGTTTAAAACAACTTGGGTGTTATGGAATATTTATTGCTCAAAGAAAAATAACCCAGAAGTTAGTAAGGAAAACAAATATTTCTGCAAATAAAAAGGCTATGTCTTGAGTGCAAGGTATCTGAGTAGAGCTGTACAGCTTATTATAGTTCTCATTTCTTGTGTGCAGATTTATTTCCCTGCAGGTGACAAGAACATGATGTTAGGTGTACTGCAGGATCCTCCCCTAACAGTCTCTTCCCTGAGGTCATTTGGGATGTGTAGGGAGGGAGGTTGCAATAAAAAGTACACTTTGGGAGGTACTCTGGCCTTAACATAGATCTCTTAATTGTAATTATAAATGTAAGAAACATACCTAGTATCCCTGTACTCACTCTTTACTTAATGCTGTGGGTTGGTGAGTTGTTCATCTTGCTAAGACTGGAATCATGCTCTAAAAATATTTGTATCTGCCCCTGGCTTAGAGAAGCAATGTCTTCCTAGCTTGGACTTCTCAGTTACAAAACACTATCAAGAGTCAGTCAGAGTGAATTTGGGCCCCAGTATCTCCCTTTTGGAGCAGTATGTTCTCACAATATATCTCAACACCTTCTGTATTAGATTAGAAGCATCGGGGTTTCCAGTGAACTTCTGGAGTCTCTTCCTCTTCTCATTTGGAAGGCAGAGAAAAAATGACACATGGAAGATTTTGAGGGAGCATGGGGCATACCAGGTAAAACGTCAGAAAAGGAGAGTGGCCACAGTGAACTATAAAAGCCGCAGTGGTTATAAAGTACCTTGCTGACTTTACCCAACCCAAGTAGTCAGGAACAGTGAATAAGATAACTAGTTTACAGGAGGTGGTCCTGAATCATCATGTATGATGTTTGCTGTATGGAAACTTTTTTGAGGGTGCTATAGCATCTATTCATCACCTATTAATGTTCAGCAAGAAAACACCTCCCAATTCATCAGCCGGAATGGCAGTTTGCTTGGATACTCTATCTGTAAGAACAATGTTAACACACTTATCCCAGACCATTGCGCTCAGAATATTGGTTAAGAGTTTTATGTCGATTTCTTCATGGCTGCTATAGTGTCTTAGCTTCCAAACGCTGTGTGCTTATTGTTACATTAATAAAAAGTTTTGGCTTAGATAGGAATATTTACTCTTTTGCACCTATATTGAAAGCAGCCAGGACAGTACAAGCAAGAAAAATGTTCTGAGTATCTGAACAAGAACAAAGAGCACTCACTCCGGCTCTTTACAGCGTAGTCCATGCTAACCACACTGGGTTCCCTTCTGTGCAGGGGCAGTGATGTTACAGTGAGGCTGGGGACTGGAGAATGTATTAGGACACTGTTCAAATGAGTGATACATGACCCAGAATATTTAGGATTATATACTTCTTGAATTGTATCTAATCTCTTATTCGAAAAAACTGATAATCTATCAAGAGAAAGGAGAAGCATGAGGAAAGAAGTACATTTTTCACCTTCTTCCTACTACTTTACCTACATTTGGTACTATTTTAACATTTGTCACAATACTTAAAATCTTCACACAGGCAAGATGTCTCAACAATATTTTCTCCACTTCAAAAATAAATGCAGAATTTCAGTTTTGTGAGTCTGCCTTGAAAAGAATACAACACTGAGCATTGTAAAGTAAAATCAAATTGAAGAGGCAATTCAGAAAAATCCTTGTGCAGAACACATTAAAAATTCACTGCAACATCACTGATCAAGTATAAGGTCTTAGGTTAGATGAAATGAGTTACTAAAGCACAAATTGTTCTTGAGAGCTACTTGTCTTGCTCTCCATAATTAATTTAATGCATTAGATGAGGAGAACAAAGGTTAAGGCTTGCTGTCCAGTCAGAGGTCACTGTTGAAGAATAGCCTCTAATTTTTCTTCTATGGAAGTTCAAACACATCCTTAAAAGGCCTGGAATAATCTATACAGCTCATGCGAATGTATTGGAATTTGATTGAAGCAGTTCACATCGACTGTTGAAGTGAATTCTGTGTAAAGGAAAAGTGTGTGGATTAAAGGAAGTAAATTATCTGGTAATTAACACTTGATATACATAATAAAGAAGTGAAACAAAAAGATAGAAGAGTGGGTAGATGTGTTTGACCTCAAAAGAGGCCTAGCCAGAATGCAAAGACTACAGAATAGTTACCAAGGTCAGCCAGAAGCCTTTCTTCCCACCAGGATGGCATTTAGAAACCTTCAGGTCCTGGTTATCATATGTCACAGTTGCAAAGCCTTTTCACCCAAACTTACCTTTACTTTTAGTGGGAATGGAAAAGCAGAGGACCTCCAGAGTGCAGTTTGGAGAGGTCTCCACAAGCCCCAAACCCTCCCACAATGGGATCCACCAAAGGAGCAATGTCCCAGGGGGAGGAGGGAAGGGTTTGGGAAATGGGCCATCCATTTCAATGCACACCTGTCTCCTTGTTCTCCAGCATTCCTGGGGTTAAAGCTATCCCAGCAAAAGAAAGAGCCTAATACAGCTATGAAGTGGGAACTGAGTGCCTACGCTTTTTTGGCATGGAATGAAGGGTGCATGGGGCTGCATCCTGTGTTGGTAGCACATGGCACAGCTCCGATGACCTCGGTGGTCTCAGGTCCTTTGTCCCAGATGATTGTCCAAAGTCACCTTATTAAGCTAAGCTCTTGATATTAGGAGCTAGTAACTAACCACAAGCACTGGAAGGGAAGTATTATGTCCCTGGTGGCTTAACAGATGAGTTTTTTAATAATGACAAGCAATAAATGAAATCAGTATTCTTGCTTTTCTATATAGCCAGGCTTCTTTTGTACCAGCTGGTAAGCCCATTGGCTCTGCTTTGGTAACATTAACGTAGGTCTGCATCTTCCTAAGTATCACTTAAGCCCTAAATCTCAACCTCCTTAAAAGATATTTACTACTATTCACTCTTGGTATTAGATTTCTTACTGAACCTACTGCAATGCTTCCATTCTGGACCAAAAACTCACATAAAACTGAAAATACCCTTTAGAGCAGCACTGCTGCTACATGGTATGTTGTTTCTCAAGATCATGATCTTTATACCTGGTTGTATTCAGATTAAAAAGCTGTTAATACTCTTTGTTTCCAGAGGACAGCAGCAGGAGCAGGCCTTGGACCACAGGGGACAGATAAAGTTGCAGGCAGCCCTTAAGAACAGACATCTACTCTTAAAGGCATGGTTTTAATAGAATAAAATAACCATAAGTGCTGGGTCAGATCTTTTGCTCCCATAAATTGGAGTGACGTCACCGGAGCTCTGCCATTTTTAATGGCTAACATCCAGCTCAGAAACTTTAAAGCTGTAAAAATGGGAGCAGGCAGCTGTTGCCTCCACCCGGTATTGGGAGGAAAGAAGGGAGGAGGTATTCGAGCAGTAGTCCCAAACATGAAGATGTTAATCCCTGCCTGGAGGGATTATGAACTTCAGCTTTTTACAGTTGAAAGAGCAGCCCCTACCACTGTTAATCATTCCAAGTAACACTTCCCTGGGAAGAGGTTAAAAGGTCTGTTGGTTTCAGGGAGTACATACTCAGTGCTTCAAATAGTCCTACCAAAGTTGGACAGAGACAGAGATATCTGAAATGCAGACATGCCATTTCCTACCTACTACAAACCTTTTGTGTATTTTTTAGCCATTAGTATTTGTCAAAGTCAGCAACTCCACTATACAGAGAAGAAACCTGGAGAGCAGAAGAAATGCAGTTCTTTTGTTCTTGAGCTGGGACTGAACTCTGCCTTCTGCACCACACTGGTTTGGACATGTCCACACACAGGGCAGGCCTCCCTCCATCTGGTGCCTGAAGAGGAGACTTTTTATTAGCTGCAAGCACAAGAGACATCAAGATTTCAGAACAACACTGAAAGATCTAATAAATGTCATCACTGAGAAATTAACACTATGAAGAATCAGACTTAGAACTGTCACTTTTAGAAATGGAGTTTCTGTTTAAAAGGAAAACTGCTGGCAAAGATCATTCAAAACCTAAGTACATTCATGTAAGCCTCATGCTTTGTTTAATGCTTGCGATCTCAACATCTTGGGAACTGCAAAATACCAGTTCTTTCACCTCTGTGCATACCCATGTCCTTTCATGTCATAGAATCATAGAATCATAGAATGGCCTAGGCTGGAAGAGACCTTAGAGATCATTTTAATCCAGCCTCCCTGTCGCCACGGTCGCCACCTGTCGCCTAGATCAGGCAACACATGAGGATGTCCTTGAACCTTTCTTCATCGCATGTGACTAAGAACTGAAGTGTGTCAACCAATGTTCACCTGTGGTTAAATCAGCATCATGGCTAGGCTTTGCGAACGAAGATAT
>NW_009736482.1:145064-162612 GCF_000703405.1 Apaloderma vittatum | reverse complement strand
CCCTTCCAACCCCTAACATTCTGTGATTTCTGTGTGCATGGACTTTTCTCTTTCACCTTCTGCATAGCACAGAATATGATTTTATCCACCTTGACTATAGAGTCCCTAAAGAATCCTTTCTATATAATGGGCCAAGTTCTTAGTGAGCATGACGACAGATGTTATGACGTCAAGCCAGATTCCCTTTTTTTTAAATGCTGCAAAGTGTCTCACTACTAAAGTACTGCTGGGAAGCCTGAAATGACAGCAAGGACACTGGGTTATATCCCTGATACAGTTACGTCACACTTGGTACAGTCAAATTAGCAAAATGTGTGTGGTTTTGAAAGAAAACTTTCCAGGTCTGTTTTTTGTGAGCAGGTGATGTAAGAGAAGCATCTACAGTTGTTACAGGGAAGGGGAAAACGTGTCTGATTGCAGCACCTGACTGCACAGGTAAATTGCATCAGAGACCCAGGTATCAGTGGAGTATTGTTCATCCAGCAACAATTAGCACAGCTGGGACGAGTTTAGTTTAAAACCAAGCAGCCATCACATGTAAACTATTGAAAGGAAAATGTGTCCACAAGTTTTCAGCTAGATTCTTCAGGAGTGTTCTGAGAAGGAGGGATGGCAGAGGAGCTGGGTTTTGTTTCTAAGATGAGTTAGGAGCCCCGGGAGCTGAAGTGAGGAGACTGCTCATGCTGCCTCCCCTCGGTGGTGCTTCTGTGGGGTGATGGCCCCATGCACTGGGAACAGCAGCATGGCTGTGCTGGAGGAAAGCTCTGCTTCTGTTGGTGTGCCATAGCCTAGTGTTGCTTTCCTGGTAGCTACGCCTCCAATAGCATCATTTCAGTAATGTACTTGTTGCTTTTTTCTTTTTTTGTGTGTGTGTGTAGAAGTTACATATCAGCTTCTTAAGGTAACTGTAAGACTAGAAGAAGACAGGCCTCTTTAAAATTGGTTGTAGAAATAAGGTTCCTATAAGACCAGTTTGTATGTAGCCCAAAAGTACATCTTGGTGATTGTGGCCAGTACCATGATTAAATATTTTTATGGGTATATAAAGTCAGAAAAAAATCAGGATGCCTCAGAATGTGATACCATTATAACTTTAGGTTAACAGATTTTTTTTTAATTAAAAACAATTGAACAGTTTTATTGAAATGGACAAAATAACTTTATGTTCTCAAGTCATGAGCAATTATATATTATAGTCTCTCTATCTGTGCCTAGGTCTATGCTGAGTGAATGCAACTTTAGTACTCTCCTTACTGTGCTAAATTTACAAGCTCATTTGTTTCCTACAAAGTAATTTTGACAAGATGATTTATGATATCTCACTGTAACAGCAATTCATCATATAAAAGCTTTCTTTTGGAGTAAGTACATTTAAAGGAACCAAAAAGAAAGATGCAGCTTAAAAGGCAGAGTTTTGGGGTTCTACAGATAAGCAGTATTAACTTATTTAATTTTAGTGAGTTTTAGGACTCATTAAAGTGTTACTTGCACAGGTCATAATGAGACTGGTTTTCTTAGTACTTGCAGGATCTAGTTCTGGACAAATTTGGATATGCATAATGTTTATATGGGGAAGCAGAATATCTCTTTGTGTGTGTGTTTTGCGTGCTTCCTAAAGACTTCTTTTTATTATTATTTTTTTATTTGTTTCAGTTAAAAGTTTTGGGCATTTTTCACAATTAAGGAAATTAACCCTCTCTTTCTTTCTTTCTTATTTTGTTCTTTGTGTTATTAATGTCAATTTTGCAATCAATATCTGTAGCTCAGGGAAGGAGGGGGTGTGCAGTACTATTCTACTCTGCAGATCTGGCAATGGGCTGTGTTTTAAATGATGACTTCAGCAATGAAGCCTTTAGAGAGCTTTCCATTGTGCTTTTTGCAATTTATTTTGCCTTAAGAGCACAAATGCCGTTGTGTTCAGAAAGGCCCTGTTTGTAGGTACAGAATTTGGAAGGAGACACATAGAGGTAGTGAACTGCTGCTGGTTTTAGTGTGTTCTGGAATTCTGCATAATTATAACCAGGAAAAATGTCATCTTCTGAAAGCAGTCAGTCCTGAAACCATTCTGAAAATGTGACAATCTGCCTGAGAATTCTAGGCGTGGTGTTTCAAAAGCAGATGCAATGTGGAGAACTACAAGATACGAGTCTTGTGTTAATCAGCACAGAAACAAGAAGGATGACGATGAAGGGAACAAGGGGATCTTTGTAATGGCTGTGACTTTTGCAGTCCAGGTTTTAACTGATGTTCCCTGAGGTGAGCAGTAGAATTGTGTCTTCGGGTGCCTACACTTGGTCTTCTAGGAAGTTGTTACAGTCAAACAAGTAATTAGACAAATTGTGTATGATGGCTTGAGAAATCAATGCACGGGATTAAAATATGATTTTATAGAATGAATTTCTGTCTGAATGTATTGTAGGGTGAATACATTTTTCTGATACAGGACAGTACAGAATAATACTCTGATGCAATGGTAACAAATAAATACATTTTTTCCTATAGTGGAAATGGTGATGACATGATTATCCTGCAACACAAAATAAACTACAGGATAAACAAATACTTAGTATAGTCCTTTATTTTAACTAAGAGAAATTAATTAGGATTTTCACTTCTGCCATCTTTCACAAAGTGATATATGAACAGGCTGTCTGTGCCTAGCTCCAAATTAAACTGCTTTCTGATTTTAATTTGGAATTCTCAGTATTGTCAGTGCTCTGTATATGTAATCAAGAAGTGCATCATGTATACGGGCATTTATCAGATATGCTAGAATACTGCCAAAAAAAGCAGTTTTTAACATTTAATAGTTCACTCCTGCCACTCCGTAATTTTACAATTAGCCCCAAGATACACATATAAAATACAACTCAAGTGAAGAATTGGTCAACTGTACTTGCTTTCTTCCAGGCTCCTTTTCTAGCCTTACTCCTGTGAAAATCTGGTGTAAACATTTAAAGAGTGGTTTGCTGACTAGATGCTGTTTATATGGTTGCATGGAGTATCTGCTGTAAATACTTTTAAGCAGTTTTTACAAAGGAAGTGAGAATCTTTCTAATGAACAATTCCTAAATTATACTTTAGTGTTATTTTGTTTATTCCATAAACAGTCTAATACTACATTGAATTGTTTGGTCTGCATGTATGTCTGTTTTAGCAGACCATGTGGCTGCATTTTCAAAACTCTAATTGCAAAACCAGTCTCCATCTTTTTTTACCCATAGCATCAGCATTCTGGGCTTGGTGGTCTGCTTTCCTTTTGTACCTGTTTCACGGCTACTTTAAGAATCTCTTCCACATGCAGCTTTCTAATGAATATTTTACTCTTCATTGGTCTGTGCATGTTTAGAAAGGTTAAATATTATAGACTTCTCACCTAATACACCCGATGTTATCACTTCATGTGGCATTTCTTGTTACACAGTATTAGGGGAAAAATCCTAGTTTAGTATTAAAAATGTTAACTGGAGGATAACTTGTATTTCACAGGCAAAGGTTTGCAGTTGCACCCTTGATACTCATATTTTTCTTTAACATTTATATCTTATTTCTGCTTCAGAACTATGGTGAAAGCAGGCATGCTTGGCAAGTTATTTAAAACCAATTCTGTATGTTTTGATACAAGAGATCACGTTTCTGTTATTTTCAAGGTACGTTTATGAAAGTACTTTCCAATGCTACCTTCTTTCTTTGGGCTTTGATAAACCTATGCACTGAGCGTACATGATAGTAATTCAGTATTTAACTTGAGCGGTTTTGCAGGCTGAAAGTGGGACTTCAGTAATTTAGTTATTTTGAAATAAGAAGTGATGGTTGGCTTTTGTGCTGCTTTATTAAAGAAAAACATGTTATGGTCTGGGTATACTTTGCCAGAGAAAACACCATTTGATGACATTTCAGGAATTCCATCCCCACTCAAATATCTCAGCCTTAAGATTTTTCTGACAAAGCTGGAATTTCTACTTCTTAACTTTCTACCTCTATTCAAAGCCATACTGGGGACCAGAAACAAAAAGGGGTGAACACTACCCCTGCCAATTAGATTAACGTCTGTATGTACAGAGGATTTGCTTTGGTAAAATAGCTCTAACCACAACTAGAAAAGATGATGAGGTAAGTAGTGTTGCTAAGGTCATGTCTGAGGAAGGGACTTATACAGGAGCTATGTTAGTAGGCACTACTAGTGAATCAGTGCTGGTATCTAAACCCCACAGTGCTGAGCATATAAAAGCTTAAATCCAGTGACTTAATTGTTCTGAGCAGCTTGTGAGTGAAATCGTACCTGTTCCTCTGTCTCAAAACACTGAAGTAATGGAGCAGTGAGAAAATTGTAATATCGTCTGACTGTGTGGGTATGAACAAAAAGTTGTAGTTCCAGCTGCCTTGTGCTTTCTTGTAAGGGTTGCTTTTTATGACTGCTCAGATAAGGATTTTGAACCTCATTGCTTGACTGTCTCTGGATTTTGTGGTTCAACGTAGATGTGATGTGATAAAGAAAGACTTTTCTAACGTTGCTTTTGATTTTTTTCAACATTAGTTGAAATGAGACCACAACTTGGAATGGTAAGGAGAACAGAATCAAATGATGCAAACAGTTCACAGAAATGGTCCAAAGTATTTAGAAAAACAAAGAAACAAACCTTTCTATAAATGTGAATGTAATTTTTAATCAAATTATGTGTCTGGAGTTTCTAGGCTTACGAAGTTACATATTTTTTCTTCTTAAAATAGTGCAAACTGTTAAAAAATTTAGTCGTTAGACTAACAAAGACTGATAAATACCATTTGAAATAACAAGACAATCTCATCTCTACAGTAATACTAGGTTGTTAATTAGCTGAGCTACCCAAATACTGAAATTATAGTTAAAATGGCTCTGAGTAGGAGGTGATAATGATATATTGCCTGTTTTACAACACATTATATGCAGTGCACCCTAATTTCAGTTTTTAAAAGAAAATTTTCCATCGTTTTTAAAAGCTCTCATTTTAAAGAATAAAATCTTTCTCAGTAAAGCTAACCATATTAAATATGTGTTTAATAGGTATTTCTGTATATGGCATGAATCAGATCGGATGATCTCTAGAGGGCCATTCCAGCTCCTAACATTCTGTGACTCTGTGATCCTATGTGTGCTTAAAAAGAAAAGGTATGCTATTTAAATTAAAAAAAAAAAAAAGGAATTCAGTGGTAAGAAGCATCACCTCAAATTTTAACCAAGTTCTGGACAAAAAATAGTTAACCAAGTTAACTAAGTCCTGGCAAAAATAATTTACTTAATTTCCTTATATCATACTTATTTACAGTGTAGTCCTTAATAGCTCTTGGACATTGGTTTGTGTAGATACTGGAAATAAATAACTGAAGAGTGGCTGTTTCTCTCATGACTGGCAGTGAGCCCTATGGTATCCACCTTAACTAGTTAAAGTCTTTCTGGGCATACTTATGCAAACTTAAATGGCAGATTTACTATTCTGTAAAGAAAAAAACCACATACTTGTCTTTGTAAGAAACCACCATTCAATTTTTGCTATTTTTGTAAAATATATTGTTTGTGCATAAACATATTTTCTTTACTCAAGAGCTATGTGGGTGGTGGTTGTTTTTGTCACTTGGGTTTTTTCTTTCCTTGAGGAACCCAAGATGCACATTTTTAAAGAGCTTGTAGGAAAGGGAGAAACATCCCCCTTCCCCCAAGACTTTCTTTAAAGCTTGATATTCTCTATCCATCCATCCATCTTTTTACTCTTTCTATATTTTCTTTCCAAGTATAGTTTTAATGAGATCCAGTAGACTAGATCTTACAAGTCCTAAGTCAAATTTGTTGAGAAATACAAGAGAGAATTCTCAATCTGTTTTCTCTCATGTGGCCTCAACATTAGCGTCCATTGTATGAAATAGGAAGACTTCTTTTGGGGGCTCAGTTTGGGGTGGGTGGGTTTTTTTGTGATTTAGGAGTTTGAGGAGCTCTGGTACTTCTGGGAACTCAAGTCTTTAAGTTTTATTATGGAGAACTGAATGGAATAATTACCTAGCTTTAGAAGATTTCAAATTTTCCTTATTAGATGAGCAATTGTGAGATGAATCTAGGAAGGAATAAAATAATTTTGTGTGAATAAATGAGAGTAGAGGCTTTATTGCTGTCATGGTGAATATTTTGATTTTAGGATAATGGAAGGGGTTGCCAGTGTTGTGTCCACCTCTTTTAAGGGCTAAGTAATACTAAAACAATGAAGGGTGTTAAATTTTTCTTACTTCAGCTATTTTTGGCACTAGGAAATTGCCAAATTATACAACTCCTTTGACTCTTTCCAGACTTAAGGTAGTTGAGAAAGCAGGTTGTTAGGCATTTATTACACTGGCACTAAGAATTTTGCTATTTTTAAAAAGCAAGTTTAAGATTTGAAAAATAATCAGCATGTTGGACAATTACTGCTTCATTTTCTGGGTTAAATTACCAAGAGGCAGGTCCTTGACAGGAGGGAATCCACTCTAGCTGCCATTTGGGTGCCTTGGTCATTTTTGAATTTTCTTTCTTGATTGATACATTCAAATGGATTTTAATTTTGAAAAAAAAAATGTCAGTATGCTTTTCCTATTCTGCAGGCAAAGACTTTAAGCTAGGAAATAGTTTCTACTGCTACAGCTTCAGGTGTTCCTGCTTACTGACACTTTCAGAGGTCGGTGGAAGTATGACAGGCAAAGAGTTTGCAGAATGAGGTCCTTAATTACTTAAATACATAGCTGTCTGTGCTCAAGATCTAACACTTTATTGTCAAACTGTGATGTTTTGTGTCATGCTCAATACAGTTACCTTAAGCTTAACAGTGTTGCTTTGACTATGAATGCCTTTCAACTGGTGAAATTTTCTATAAGAAAGGCATAAATTATAGTTAACTTTAGGCCTTTAAGTATCTCTACGATATATAATCAAATTTTAAAAAACTGTGTTATGCAATAAGGTTCATACCAACGTCTAGGTAGTGCTGTAGAGCTGTGAGAGATTAGTGACATCAGTGATATCATATTTTTGTATTTTCTTTTGTTTACATAATCTACACATTCTCTACAGGCATAGCTCTTAAACAACATTTTTTATAATTATAGACATGTCTGAAATTCGTTTTGTGGTCAATGTATATTGCCAAGGGTGACTAATGTGCTTTTGAGGATTGTGCATAATGAGTTCTTTGCATTTTATAGACTTGATCCAGAGAGAGGGTAAGATCCTCACATAATTTTCTGAGCACCTTAATGTATCGACTAGAGAAACCTGCAGCTACAACCCTCGTTCTTCTAACATCATATGTTCTGCTGGGTAGTAGTCTGTATGTGCTTAATGATATTCTTCAGAATTCATTCAGAAGACTCAGTGGAATTGAAATTCTGAGCAGTAAATATATATATGTGTCATGACCTTAAGTTTGCTAACGTGATGGACCACCTTTTTTTCCAGAAACACTTGAAAATGATGTGTATTTCTCCAAGAATACTATACAGTCCCTCATGTATATTAGGGGAAAAAATATATATTAAAAAAGCGCCATTGACAGAGAGGAAAAAGATCTTGTATAAATAAGGGGCAAATGATAAGCTGGTATACTATTTGCACCTTGAAGGGATACAAGCTGATAAGCTGAGCAGACCCTTGTGGTGTCTGAACCTCAGGCTTTATGGATCCTCTGCTTTTTCTCCATTCAAAATGCCATAGAGGAATTGAATTCGTCTTCCCCAGAGACTTATGTAATTTTTAAATGGTGGAAGATTTCTTGGATCCAGTTTTGTAAGTTTGTGAGTTTGATTTGTTTTAAGAAAGTGTTTGCAGTCATAATTAAGAGCACAGCTCTTAAGAGCATAGCTTAATGTTAATTAAATTGATGTGAATATCTGATTGAGTCCTGAGAGGCTTAGATTTTTCCCAGCTGTGAGAGAGATCCCATTAAAAGATGGATAATTTGTAAGTTAACTGTATGAGTTAAAGTAATTTGCAATAGAAATAATAATATGTTTACTTCTAAACTTCAATAGCAAAATGTGTTACTCTCTTGGGTGGCTTTAGTACACTGGTAGTGTGATGAAGAAACTAAAGTTTAAGTCAGTGGTAGAGAGAGGGCAAGATCTTCCTCTCCTGTGGAAAATGGTGATTTTTTTCATTTTGGGAAAGTGAAGAAGGCCTGACTATTTACATTTGTTTAATAAAATCCTAGAAAATTACCCCCTCCCTCTGCATCTTTTTCTTTAGCATGCTTTGGAGAAAAAGAACAAGCAATAATTTCTTATTCACAAATTGTTTTCACATGATGCTCACTACAAAATTTCCAAAATTCTTCATTCTCAGACTACTTTCTAATTTTCTATTGCCATTTTCAGCACAATTTTAATCAAGGCCAAGTCAGAAGTTGAACTTGGCTTCAGGTAGTGTAAGGGCTGGATAAGATGACTTCTGAAGGTTACTTGCAACCTAAATTATTCTAGAATTACGACCGAAGTCCATGTTTGGATCTGTTATACTGCAAGACACCTCTGGCACTCGGTTCTGAAAATAGTTGTAATATCCTGAGGATATTACAGAGTACTCCTTTATTAAGTGAAGCATTGATCCTGATGCTGCTTTTAAGGAATTTTCTGGGATTTTTTTTTTAGCAGTCTTGATTTATTTATTTAACAGATGATAATAATATGAAACAATTAGGCTGTTATACTTGTATCTAATTATTTTACAGAAGGTGCAGAATTTGCATGTTCTGATGTATAATTTCAGAAAATTAGGAGCAAGAAAGGTTTTTCTTTGTTCCCCTCAGACAGCTGCAGTGTATGCCTATAACAAACTCCCTGTGAATGGGAAACTGAAATATTTTTACTGAATTTGGGCTTATATCACTTATTACTAGTGTATTTGAGAGACATCACTTGATTGACATCTTGTCTTTCCTGAGTGATAGACCTCAGATCATGATATTGCCGTGAAGGTAGCTAGCATTGCAAGATTTCTATTTATGGTATTTAGCTAAGGCTGTACAGAAGCATTTATCTCTTAAATTGCCTCAACATGTTCCTGAAAGTTTCTCTTTAGTGTCTTGGTTCTGAAAATTGTGCTCTAAAATTTCCAAAAGAACTTCCTTCCCCTCACATAGGGAAAACTTTTGGTTTGTTTTGGGGTTTTGGTTTTTTTTAGGGGGAGGAAACTTTCCTGTGGTTACTGATGGACCCTCTAAAATGAATTAAGTACTAATAGTACCTATCCCAATGGCATCTGTTCAGATATCAAGCTTCATAGCATGCTGCTTGTTTATAGTCTGAAGGATGTCATCATACATGAGAAACTCAAAAAATGTTAAGTTCAGTAATAACTTAATTGCAAAAGGTGGTTTTGTTGTGTGTTTTTATTTTGATCTGGCTGTTCTCTTTGTACTAAACATAATTGGCTCCCTGGAAAGGCAGACTTTCAGGAATTTGGTATGAGGAAAGCTGTTTCCAGAACATCAGCCACTGTTGTTCCTAAACAACAGCTGTACGCTGCAGCCAGGGTAGACCACCAGAAAGTCTCTTGAGAGTTTATTGTCCTCTGTCAGCAGAATCCTCTAGTGTAACAGTGGAGGCAGCAGTTCTATGAGTTAGACAAGGCTTCAGCTGGAAGAGCTTTGCATACACCCTGTTTTTTTTCAATTATTACTTTTATTTTCAAAGGCTGAGTCTGGTATTGCAGTACATCTTATTTTTTCAGCTACTTCTGCTATTTACGGTTTTGGTTTATTCTCTTTCTAGCACTGAGGTAGTTGGAAGAAAACCTACAAAAGAAATACCTTTTCATGTTAGAGGAAGTGTTTTTCAGGTGCCGTTTAGTTGCTTGGAAATTTCTAGAAGCATAATTTTGAAAATCTAGAGATAAAGAAAAAAAATCCTTCCTTCCCATAACAAAGAGTAGCTTCATTTTCTAAAAAAAATATGCAAACGCTTTCTCTGATAATTTTTATCTTGCTACATTAGCCAGTGCTCTATTAAGTGTGAGTCAGACAGGTAAATAATAAATAAAGTTGAAAGACTTGAACAGGTCATAAGGGTCTTAGAGCATAATATGTTCTATGTCAAGCTTAATGTTTTATAAAAGCAGTAACCACCAACTGTATATTTACTGCCATATATGGTTAATAAGGCCAATACTGATGCTGCATATATTGAAGGTATATATATGCATCTGTCAAATATTTTATGATGTATATACTTGGATTTATACAATTTATAAAATTAATGTTACGACAATAAATCTGTTTGAAGAAGAACCTAAGAATAATCGAAGTACTACAATGAAAATCTCCAGTATTTCAGTTAATTCAAAATAAATGGGGAAATTAAATTTAAATATTGTTAGAGGCCTTGAATGGTTTGTTGATTGGAAACTAATGTAACTCCTTGTCTAAGGTAAAACACCAAACAGCAGCTGCTGGTAATTGGTGCAAGTAATTGTAGAGCCAATAAGTTGAAGAAGTGCTTATTAAAAGAAACTGCCTTTCTATCTGCTCATAAGTTCAATTGAGTAATGCACTCTACATGTGGTCTGACGGTAGGTAAATTATACACCTGATTTAAAAACACTCCATCCATAAGAGCTCCTATTTTGCTCATCCATAAAATTTTTACTTTCTTTATTACTAACTGCTTGCAGCAGCATATGGCATAATATCTATCAAATTAGGCTTTGAGGACATCTTAGACTGGCACCCTGCTGACTCGAAACATGTGCTTAATGCATATTGCAGTGGTTTTAACCCGTTAAGTGCCCTTAGGATAGGCTTCGTGCTCCCAAGGCAAGAATGCCCGTGTGGCCTCACGGGTGCAAACTGCATAGCCCGCTGATCTGCTGGCGTTCTACCGAAAGTGATGAATCCGCCTTGAAATGGCTCCTGCACAGACATCACTTAAACCTCATTCAAAAGAAACTTTGAGGCTACCACATCTTGCTTTTGAAGTGTTAAAAAAAAAAAAAAATAGATACATCTGAGGAGTTGTAATTCAAGCTTAAGAATAATTAAAAAACATTAAAAATGGAAATTAAGCCATGCTACTCCTTTAGGATATTAGCTCGCATGCAGGTTGGTCTGGAAAAATCCATTAATTTAATGAAATCAGCTTCTAGTAAAAGTTGTTTGAGGTGATGTTGTGCACTCATCACAAAGGTAAGTTTCTGTTCACATAAACAGTAACTTTCTTTGGCCTGTTCCTAAAAAACCTAAAAATCGTTTTTCTCCTCTCAGCTCCAGTTTTTTGTCTTCAATTTAAAGCAAAGCATTCACAATCATCTTTTCCTTTAAAGAAGCTATAAGAAGTCTAGTTGTCTACAGGTCTGAAAATGTTTAGGTGTATCTTTGACAAGTCATGCACCTACCATAAGTAAAACCTGAGATAAAAGCAGAGACATCCACTGAACTGATAATTAAATATTGGGAGAGGAGGAATATAAGCTGCGTCAGTTGTAGGTTTATGTCTACTTAGTAGCCCTCAAGTGACTACACTTCCTTTTCCTCAGCATTCTCCTGAGTTCATAAACTTCCAACAGCTGTAATGGTCTTTGTTAACAGGTTCCAGGAGTTTGTTACTCATAATATAAGGGGCTGCTTGCTTTGAACTTGGCTTGTACTGGCATCGTTTAATGCTCTGAGTTGCAGACAAATACTTAGATTACATCATCTCATATTGGGATAGTTTGCACGTATGACCCATAGTCTGAACCCTCCAGCCTCCAGAAGTGTGATCCCCTTGGTTTGTTTGTTGACCTTATGCCATTGCTTGGTGCTGTTGGAAAGGAGCTGTTGTGCGGTGTTGATGGTGGTTGAAAGCGAGTGAATATCAAGAATCACCACTACATATAAAATGTTTTTTATTAGGTTCATTAATACCCGACATCCCTATGGCTCAGTGTCTTATTTCTGACAGTGACCCACAGTGGAGACCCCAGACAGAATGTAAGAACAAGGCACTCACACCATACAACTTCCTCAGATTCCTTCCTCAGTTTCCAGCTGTTTTGGTGTCACATTCTGAGGAAGTAAAGGGGTTTTTCTCTAACCTTCAGTGGATTTTTGTGCTGCTGTATTGAGTATTTTTGTAAAACTGATCTTAAATTTTGTAGCTTTTTGACCTGCCTTATGTCTAGACTCTAGTCCATTTTTTTTTTGCAGTCTTTGTTTTCTTCTCTATGTCTTTACTGTTTCTGTTGTTTATTTTGGGGAGGGAAGGGGAAGAGCTGCATTAAGGATTCAAAATACAGAAACACCATGTAATTTCTTAATTTGCTTTCTATCTCTTTCTTAAATATTCACTTATCACTTAGGTCTTATACATATAACTGATGAATTATCTTCAAAACACTGACAAATTTCTAATGTATTGTTTATTTTTACAAAACGCATATTGGTTATTCCTTAATAGGTCTAATGTATTTGTGTGCCCATCATTCTGTTGTATAAACTTCATCTTATGTCAGCATTTCCCTCTGGGCATGGTCATTTGGTCTTTGCTGTGGAAAACAAGGGTTAAAGATAAAATAAAGCACCATCTCTCCATGAGGAAAATAGCACAAGACTAAAGTCTGTCTGACTTTAGTGGTTCATTTGACTCAGTATGGCTCAGGGAAATACCATTCTGTCTCTTGCTCAATCTCTTTCTTTCTCCAGGATTTCTACAGCCTTACAGTGTCATGAGTGTGGAACTGTATGGAAAAGAGATCCAGCCAAATCCCCTGCTGCTCTTCCTACATCACTTCCATCCTCCAAATGGGTTACTTTTCAAGTTATGCTTGTATTTGCTTTCTAGTGTGCCATGAAAAAGTTAGAGCCTACCACCCAGCTGGTTTAATGATAGCTTGACTGGGCCCTATAAAAGGAAAAATCAACCAAAACTTGCATACTAATAAAAAAAAAAATATTTACAACTCTCTTGATCTCGGTAATGGTATGTACTCTCGGTACACTTTTTTCTTACCCGACTTGCTTATCCGACCTATCCTCAAGTACTCAGTGGAGTTTGATAACTGCAGCCTGTGCTGGGTTGTAAAGATATGTGCCAAAACAGAACTCTGGCTGGGACTTTTTTTGGTGGTTGTTTTTTAGTTGGTTGATTTGAGTCCTGGGCAATGCACTGGATAATCTGTGGATACTAACCAGGACCTTCTCTGTTGTCCTTTGGTTGTCAAGAATTGGTCTGATGCTGTGCACAGAAATAGTCTGTTGTCCTAAAATACTTGTTGCTGATGTCTCAGCAATGCAGAAGACTAAGGAGATATAATGGACTATTGAGTGATAAAAAATAATGCCATTAGCTGAAATGAGAGAAACCCCATAGCTGAAAAGGGCAGAGCTTATCTGGAATGAAAAGAAGAGGTCATACAACAGCATGACCCAGCCTGGGCAGTGATAGTCTGGGGCTGAAATATCTGTGATATTTGGAATATACTGCAGATTCCTAGGTCCTCTACCCTTCATGTCCTTTTGCTGAGTTGCACTTGCTGGCCCACATAGCAAATAGTGATGCTGCTGTTGCCACTTAATTAAATCAAGTGATGGGGGCTAAGTTTGAACCCCATCAGTGACACAGGTTGGGTGATCAGGTATTGTTCCATGCTGTATTTATCTTAGTCCCTTATTAAAGTTATTTAAAAAGTAGAAAATGATATTTTTCACTGCATTTACGATTTCTAGCTTTATTCTTTACACTAAGCACTGCGTAACCTTAAGGTGATGCTCTGACCCATAAATGGCATGGGTCAGACTTTCATCAGGTAGCTGCAATCGATGTACTCTGCCGGGTTTTGCATACTCAACTTGTGAGTTGCACCTAGTTTGGCAACATGTGCAATAGTGCAATGAAGGAAACTGGTGCTGGTAGAAGTCGAGTTCATTCATACCAAAGTTAAACAACGTTAATTGAATTAATCAAGGACTTGCTGGAAGAGAAATCCATTATCTATTGTAAATGGTCAATTACCAGTGAAAATCCCACGTTTAAATTTCAGATTCAATTTTACTACCTTTACTTGTTGAAGATGTTTTAAGTGTAATCCTGGTGATGTGTTAAGAATATCACCAAGAAATACGTGTTTAAATATCAATATGTGTGCACACAGCTTTCATTTATGGTGAAATTAGACTGCGATAGACTCCAGATAAGTGTGTATAAGATCGGGAACTGAAGCCCTCTTCAGTAGGGGGCAGGATGGCAGAACTTAGTGGTTTTTATTGTATTGTTATAGGTTAACAGGAAATTAATATGTTGTTAATTATTCTGAAAACAAGAGAAAAAAAAAGCTTTGGTAACTTTTTTTAATTTCCATTTATTATTCTTCAGAATTAGCTTATTTGACTCTTACTTCAATGACTTTAAATCCTTTAAAGATATTATGTTAAAAAACATGCTTTAAAAATGTTTCTTTTCCTTCAGTAAGGAGTTACTTTAAGAGGAAAAAAAAAAAAGCTGGACTGCATATTGAATTTTCCAGACTGTGTTTCTGCACAGCAGTCTTCTGAAAAAGTGCAATTATTATTTTTTTTCCACTTAAACATGCATTTGAGAGGAATGAGTAGATCAGATAAAGAGCTGAGATTCAATTCAACTCAACCTTGAGTCACTCTCTGACTCTGTCTCTTTAAAAAAGAAAAAAAAATAAAAGAGAAAAAACCAAGGTGGCAAAATCAATACAAACCAATAATAACTTCACATTTGTGGAAGCAACATGAATGGCTCTCCAAAATATTGAGACACATCCAAGTACATTTTAGCAGAGCTGATATTTATCAGAAGTCATTTGCCCTCAAGCAGATGCTCTCTTTCATTGTGCTCCTGTCACAAATGACTAAGATTTATGACAGACAATTACAGCATCTGCAGTTAGCAGCCTTATAATCAGCACCATTATTTAACGATTGGTGCAATAAACTGACTCCTGTTACTGTTTATCAGATATCAGTCAGTTCTGGCTATTTTCTTCAGCTCCCCAAATCACAGTATGGTGCAACCACTGCCTTTAATGGCTAGTCAGAAGCAGGCACATTTTCACGTTTTGTACAGACTGCCGAGGAAAAAGAAAAAGCAACCAATTACATGTATGTATGGTGCCCTCTCATTTGAGATGCCTGTGTATGTAACTATCTCTATACAGCCTAAAACCTCTTGAAAAAAAAAAAATAACAGCTTTTACTATTTCAGATAAGAGCTTCTATTTAGGTTTCTGCATGGGGAAAAATGTCTTCTGTTTAAATATTCATGTTTTAAAGAGTGAATAAAATGTTGATATACTGGAGTAGTCATATGCTCTTGCAGCATGAATTCTGTGTGCGTTCGAGGAAGGGACAAGATCTGTTCATTATTCAGCCTCCTGGATATCAGGCAAATAACAGAATTGCGTTTTAACCTTAACAACATTCTTATCAAAATTAAAAGCTTGAGACATATCTTAGTTGAGGTTTTTAACCAATATGTCCAATATGTGTTATGAGACTTCTACTTGGTCTGCATTTTTTTCCTGGAAACCTTGGGAGAGGGGGGTAGATAATATTTGAGCTGCAAGTCCAGCTGGAAAGTATATCGAGGCTTCTTGTTCTCCAAAAGCAAAGAAGGGATTTCAGTGCTACGTCCTGGTGTTACCTAGAGCAATGATCATCAGGCGTGAGTCTGGTTCCCTTAAATCCTGTTGTAAGTAAATGCTTTGTGTAACTGGGAGAAAGGCTTCATCCTCTGTAGCCCAAACACTAAGTTTCTTAAGAATTTTTTTGTTTGTTTATTGCAATGCCTGCATCGTGTCCGCATTAGCTCTTGTCAGAGTAGGGAACGCTTTACATTTACTGACATATTCTTCTGTTTTAGCTGCTACATGGGAATGCTTGCTACCTGCAAAGTTTTCAAGGAAAGAAATGGCTCTTTCAACTGACTAGGAAAATAAGTTAGATAGGGTTTTGTTTCTGCCAGTAGAAAATAAAGTGAAGGTAAATAGCTCTCTTGTGTTCTTTGTGGAGACAAGTCATCTTTTTAGAAAGCAGATTTGAAAATTACTTGAAATACTGAACTGAAATTCCTTGGTACAGGCATAGTCTAAAATATGTAAAATATACCCATTTTAAGGCAACATTTGTTGACTTGTGTCTTCATGAACTAAGAATACACAGGGCTGATGATTATAAAATACTGAACTGAAATTCCTTGGTACAGGCATAGTCTAAAATATGTAAAATATACCCATTTTAAGGCAACATTTGTTGACTTGTGTCTTCATCAGCCCTGTGTATTCTTAGTTCATGATTATATTTCTTAGTTCAACAAGTACCTAACGTATTGTGTGGTTTGGGTTTTTTTGTCGTTGTTTCTTTTTTGTTGGGTTGGTGTTTTTTTTTAGTCTGGAATAACTAATCATTCATATTTCTGAGGCATTCCAAACAAAGAGTCAAGATAAAGCTATTATGCATGCCTTTGGTTAGAATTTTACTTTTGGTGATATTTTCATAGTTATTTGAAAGTGTGTATCCACTCTTTTTTTTTTTTTTTTTTTTTCCTTTCAGAGAGTATGTAGGAATGGTTATAATATTAGCGGTTCTTAACCAAAATCTATTGGTTTGATTTCAAGTTTCTTTTTTGTCTGAGGCAGTCACCATTGAAACTGACTTCTTAAATTTTCAGTAGATCATAATTATATTTGTCTTTTAAAATAATTTTACATGAACTCAGCATTGATAGGAGATATTGGGTGCATGAAATACAATTTCTTTCCCAGATTTACCTGTGTAATGCTGTAATATTCTTGGCAGGGTGTGTCTTTAAAAAATAGAAAAACCTGCAAACAAAAAGCCCCTATGGTAGAAAAGGGGACTTCTGAAAGTTGCGCCTTGGTCTGTATCATTCTAGCTCTGAAGTTATTTGTGAGAATATGATTAGTATGCGGTCATGGAGCAGTTTGTTTATGCTAATAAATATCTGCCAGGGATTAGATTGAGACAACTGAATTAGTTTTGTTTTTAGCCGATGTAGATGTTAAATGATATTGAAGATGATTAATGGTAGGTGATACAGTTTGCAGAAGTTGCTCAGTGATGGACTCACACTAATATTCAAAGTGATAGAATTTAGTCTTCTAACTTGGCCATTTTTTTTTTTAATTTGCTGAAGTACAAACTGCCCCAGATATCCTCTTGAAGTTGTTCACATACAACAAATAAGACATCTCTTAGAAGAGCTAAAGCCAAGTATAAGATTTGGTCATATATATATGCCTCAGTTCCTACTGATGGAGTAGCTCTGCCAGACAGGAATATTTAGTGGCCGACAATAAACTCTGCAGTGGGTTTGGATTATTAGACTGGAATGCTACGCTAAGCTTACGTAAGGAATATAACCCCATTGACTTCCCTCAGCTCCGTTGTTACGAGCTTTGAGAATCTGGAAAAGGCAGTCACGAGACAGGGAAAATCCAACTGTTTAAAGTGAATGGATGCTAAAATGTTTTGGAAGTGGAGTTGGGTTTTTTGTTTCAACTCAAATTAGAGACCTTTGACCCTCACTTGTGTCA
>NW_009736482.1:133537-145033 GCF_000703405.1 Apaloderma vittatum | reverse complement strand
CATTCCTGTAGATATTTATGATGTAGGTTGTGGGATGAACTTGCTCGTTAACTCCACCTGAGCCAGCACATGCTCTAATCAGTGGACAATCTGTCTTTTATTATAATAGTTGCTGAAGTGAGCCAACTGCTAATTAATAATGAGTTGTTATGGTTTTAGGAAAAGATAACATGATTAGTCATGTTGATGAAGCTGTAGTCTGATATGATGTTAAAATTTGTGAAAGCTTCTAAGTAGCCTATTCCTATTTTATAAAAAGATAAAGTTAAACCTCTCTCTTTTTCTTTTTGTTCCTCCCACTTTTGCTTCAATTAGTAAAAATAGTTAGAATATCGTGACTATTTTTCCTTGTGCTGAAGGAAAGCCCTTGCCCTTGTTTAGCAGCTATCCAGGATGAGGGGAAGATGAGCAAGTGCTGCATCCTTGTATGACAACTATGACTTTTACTGGAGGCTAATTCAAATTAATCTCGGGTCTTTTATTTATCAAAATTGCCTTTGAAGATAATGTGCCTCATAACATATTGAATAGAGCATGCCTGTTGTGGCAGTAGCTTATGTGTTTTTTCTTCCTTCCCTGGTATGAAAAAATAATTATGTGCACTGCTACTTGTACAATGTAAATGTGCTTATTATAGTCCACAAGTGTAGCCTAGAGGTAGCTTCAGTTTTATCTTCAGGTTTTGGTGGATTTTTTTTTGTTCTTTCTTTCTATTTTTTTTTCATTACATGCAGATTATTATGATTTCTTTATAGTCTTAAATGTTTCTGTACCTAGGCTGTAATGAGAGAGCATATCTACTTTCCCTGCTTTCTCTTTTTCTCAAACAGAACTCAGGAAAAGAGGAGAGAATGAAATTGCTGCTGCTTAAAGTTACACTTTCCTTCTTCATATTTCACTGAAATGACATTTAGTGTATAGGGGTTTGGGTTTTTTTCAGCTCCATCTCTTCCTTTATAGCATGTATGAGTACTTTTTATTACCTATGCCCATTATCTACCATCTTTCTGTTTACAAGAACTCCTGAACTATGAACAAGAACTTAGAAACTATGGATATCGCATTGGAACAATGTTCCATATGATTGATTGTATTTAATTTGACATGACCCAACATTAAATGCCTATAAAAGTCTCTTCCAGAAGAAGAGTATGGTGGCAAGCAGCATGCAGTATCTCTTCCAATTTAGCACCTATTCCTATTCATCTTGCTGAACAAGAAATTCAAAAGAAAATCTGGAAACCAAAGCGTTCACAGTGGAGGTTTGTAAACTGGCACAGAAATGTTCACTGTTATGCAGGGAGTCATGTCTGTCGTTTTCTCAAAATAGTAGTTTCTGGGGGATAAGAATGCAAATTGTAGGGCTAAATCCATGGAAGCATTTTCTTCAAAAAATACTTAAGATTAATATTAAATAAGCAGGAAAGCATGATCTCCTGCTGTAAAGTTGAAGCAAAGGCATTGAGAACAGCCTTTGGATATATCAGCAAGAACGTAGTGCTAGAATTCAAGAATTATTAATGTAATTATCATGTAAATGCTCTTAGCAAGAACTTCATTGACATGCTTTGTAGTTCTGTGTTGCTGTTTTCCTGGATTTTCCTGTAAACATGACTTACAAGATGAGATCTTTTTAAAAGTTTAATCTTTTAATTTATCCCCTCCCTTAAAAGTCAAAGAGTAATTTGGTCAGTTTGCAATAAGCCACAGGGGAAAAGATTACTGATAGGCAAAGAGTTATAACTGGTAAAGGATGCTTGAGAGAAAGACCCTCACTCCAAACTGAACTGAAATTCAGGCTAGAGTCAAAAGGTTTTCAGTTTTTTAGATTATCAGTATTTCAAACCTTTGCTCAAAATAGTTTAATCATTCTTTATCACTCTTACTCTCCAAGAAGTTCCTAATTCTGGAACTGCAGAGAGAAGATTTCACTTTAGTAGCAAAACTCTTCTGAGTGGCTGGGCAGTATAACATTGTCATGGTTAGAGGTTGTCATTATTTACTTCTCTGCAATACTTGATCTTTCACAGAGTTAGAACGTGCCTGAGATATTCCTCAGGGAGCTAGACTATACAACCCATAAAAATTTGTAGCAGTAACACTTGTGTGATGACTTCATTCAGTTATGAATGCCTAAAAAAGCCAAAAAGTCATTTCACTCTGAGAACAGTTTTATTGGTTCTGTATTTTGTCCTAGAAAAAGATCCGAAGTGGTTGTCCCTGTGGCCTGCTGTCTGTGCCCTTACTGTATTGCATAGTTATGGATTTTTGCTAGTGAATTAAGACATGAAACTTATCTTAATTTCCTTTTTGTGGAGAAAGGTGATATGTTCAGCCATTCCATCACTAGATCTGAAATTAGGAACAATTCCTTTTGCACTAGAGTAAGCACAGGAAAAAGTGTTGTCTATTCCACTCAAATAACATTTGCCTCTTTGTCATCCGTACATGATTTTCTATCAAAGTTTCTAGCTTGCTGATTTAATGGAATGCCTGTGTGTGTCCTGTGGAATTTGATACAAGTTTCTTGTAGTGCAGAGGAGACATGGCAGGCAGGAGTGTAACATACATACGTGCCGTTTGGTATATATGCATATAGGGTATGTGCGGTTTGAGAAATGTCACGATAGTATCGTTATTTAATAATCATCATCATCTTAATTGTTGTTATTAAGATAAATATTTTTAGTTACTTACCTTTGCCAGTGTGTTTTAATTCTTAAAATGCGTTCCTTTATTTAGAAGAGTAAGGTTAAAGCACTTTTTAATAAGTACTCAGTTCTTGCAAAACATATTCTAGAAAAACTGTGTAGTCTGGACATTTACAGTAATAAGGCGGCAACTAGCAAAAGAAAACAAAGATAACTGAATATACAAATTGAAGAGGCCAAACAAATGAGAATACCTTATTTTCAAGGTCCTTGTCATTTTTAAAAAAAATAATGTACATGCTTACAAGTAGAATAAGGATGATTTCCCCTTTCTATAACGCATTTAACTTCAGTCACATATAAAGTTTGTGTGTTTGACTTCTAGGAGTTTTATTTGAAGAAGAGTTCCTTGGCATTACTTGGAACCTGTTTTTAAACAAATTAATTGGGTTTGGACATAGCAGATTAGCATAGTGTCAGAGCACTGTGCTCATTCTTTTTCAGCATCTGAAATTCAGCATCTGGCACCTTCCATTGTGGGTCCTTTAACCTTTCATAAGTAGTTTTACCTCATTCTAGGAATCCTGTTGACATCTGCAAAACTGGGGTGGTTGTGGTTTTATGGAGATTGTACAGTTGGTCAAAATTTTGAAGCCACATATACTAGTTTGTTCTTGATTTTGAAAGCTGCAGCTGAGTGGGCAATTTTCACCATAATATTTGAAAGGAATCAACAATTAAAATGATAATTTACTAGATCAAGTCTCTCTTTTTAGGGAAGAGATTTCCCTGCTATCATAAACTGATTAGAGTCTTTAAAAATGGAAAAAAAAATACAAATTGATACATTTTAGAAGATTAAAACTTGCAGACTTTTGATAGGAATAAATTCTGATTTTACATTATTCTCTTAGCCAGACACTGTGTGTAACTGCTGAATAGTAAGGGGGGGGAAAAAAGGTAATTGTAAAATGTTTACTGTAGCAGGCGTTGCTTATTTATGCTGTTGTTGAATTACTCATATAATGGCCAGTATTATAGAAGTGTGGTACTAGGAGAAAAATGAGGTGGTTTTTAAGTTGTTTTGTGTTGGGTTTTTTTCTGAATATACTAGAGCAGTCTCTGTTATAACAAAAAAAATAGTAATAATCATAGTAATAATAATAGTAAAGAAGACTAATTTTATTTCTGTGGCCTTTATTATTTGCTTAATATTTCTTGGTATATTGTGAGACTTCAGTTTCAGTTCTGTTATACAGAAATATATGTGGTTATCAGCTAGAGATGTTTACAAGACTATTTAAAATAGATCTTTTTAGGGGGTTAAACTTTCAGCTAATTGTTTATCTACAATGTAGTGATCTAGCTCCCCCTAGTGTATTAAAAAAAACCCAAAGATTTAATCAAGTATTTAATGAATTAATAAAAGTAGGAAAGCTTTTTTTTTGTGAGACACATAATGTAACACCCTGATTCACTGGAAAAACATCTCTACAGTTTTTAGAAAGGAACAAAATTTAGCTTTTTTGGTGGGGGAGTGCTATCTTCTACAGTTTTTTCAGTGAAATGAAATGTCATGTTTATAAACCAATTTCTTCATGAATTTGCTAATTGGTAACAAAGCTTGTGAAACATTTCTTTAAATGCTGGAATGTGTTAATAAATTCTGGGAGTGGCTGCAAATTTACCAACTTTCTGTCATCTTAGGAAAAGATTTGTGTCCAACGGAACTGTTTAGAGCAGCCCTTTCTAAACTGAAAGTGTTTGGTGAAATCCTCTTTCTTTTTGTAGCTGCTATACTCTATGCATCTAATGAAATCATAAACGGAAAATTATAGCTTCATTTTAGGGAATGTGAAGGCTTACTCCAACAGATGGCATCAAAACACCGGTCTGAACTATGTGGTTGCTGATTGTTAATTGCTTCTGTAAAACAATCCTTTTAAACAGAGTAATGCATTTTATCATACAGATTATAGTTCTACGCATTTTGGTTTTTCAATATGTGTTAACATTTTCTGCTCCAGTGTAAGATTTGGTGTTTGCATAATTATCGGATTAAACAACAGTGACTCAAAAAAAAATTTTTTTAGAGAACGAGGACAAGAAGATAGAGAATTATGAATCACAATTTCTGTTTATTCAGAAATGCTAAATTGCTGTACAAGTAGGAGCTTTTATTATGCACAAAACAAACAGAGCAAGATGCCCTTAAGTGCAAAAACAATTACTGGGTCCAGCATTCTTCACTCAAGAAACTCCCCGTGACGCTAGTGGAAGCCTGGGCTGTGTAAGGAAAGCAGAGTGCAAAAATATAGTGTACAATATCTATTAATCATTATGAAATTAATACCCTTGATTATCCATTTGTATTGTTCTTGCACCATAAGAGCTGGATGTTTTATGCAAAGCTAAACGGACGGGGAAATTCTTTTAGATGACTTGGTTAGTCCATCAGTAATGATGTAGGGGAATTACATGTGAGTTTGTTTCGTGGAGTTGTTCTCTTGTTTCTAATGTAGTCAGCCTGAGAGTGTTGCAGAGATAGCAGGCTCATGTTTGAGGAGTCTGGAGACTTGCACCTTTCTGGTGCTTTCTGCCCTCACGCTGGTGGAGAGTTGTCCGGTTCCGATGGAGGATTGCATCCAGTTCGCCAGGTGCGATTCAGATTGTGATGCGCTGTTTTCTCATAAAGGACTCTCGTGACCTTGCCTGGGTGAGTGTTTCCTTTTACCCCAATGTAATGGAGGTAGCTGAAACAGGGAGAAAATCAGGCTAGGAAAATAAATTCTGAAAGTATGTGCAGCTATTTTTTTTGACTTCTGCTCCAGACTGTTTTGGTGCAAGATTATGTTATTATATGTTTTAAAATGCCTATCATATATATAATATGTAATTAGATTAGTATCATAACTATATTGTAATCTGTACACAGCTGTCTGCTAAATGGAATATGGGGCCTGCAATAATGTGCCGTTAATTGGCCTTCGTGGCAACCTATTACAGAAAGGGACGTGTGACAATTTTGTCCTGCAATCTGGTTTACCTCAATGGATCGAGAGGGGCCGTGCTAGAAAGGAGCACTCTTAGGTCAAAGTACGGCTGGTTTATGTTTCTGGTTTGGTTCTGATGGAAACCAGAGATAGTGAAAAGGATTTTCCTTTTCTGCAGTGAAGTTGTCTGTCTCTGTGTAGCAAATGATTCTAGAAAGGTGGGTAAATGCATATCTGTCCCTTGACCTCCGTGCAGACCAGTAAATGGATCGCAGGCAAGTTCCGTAGGGTTTTGTATCATTAACTTGTTTGACAGTGTGACATTGGGAAATACCTAATTGCATTAATGAGTAAAAATTAATTGGTCTGTCCTTAGCAGTCTGAAGACACTTCATCTGAATGTTCTAGGGACCACCTGGTATTGAATCTTGAGTGATATAGATGTGTTGGGGATCTGGTTTGATCAACTCATTGTTCCTTCCCCAGGTTACTCCTGAAATAGCACAGGAATTTGAAGCCACTTGAAAAGGTTTAGTAAGCTGGAAGCAGTAAGTTTGTTTAGACCAATTTAGGAAGTCTATTATCTGTTCCTAGAGCACATTGGAGTACTCTACAAAAGCTTTTTCCATAACACTGGAAGAGAACAAAAAGAAACAGGGAATTCTGCAGTGCATTCTTGTTGTGAAATAGATCTATATTTTGCCATAAGGCAATACAACTGGGTAAACTGAGGCAAGAGTTAATGGCTTGATTTTCAAGAGGGTTTAATTTGTTGAAATGGGATTGCTAAGTGCCAGATGAAGAAAATGCATCTATATGATTATGAGACCGCAACAATCTCTAATCTGAGCTTTGTACTTGTATATTAATGTCATTATATTATTCATTTCTCCAAGAACTTTTCTTACAGTTACAAACCTTTCATTCTGCCATGTAATACAGCACACATGTTTATGAAGTAGGATTATCTGTTTTCCCGGTAATTGGGAATGGGCCAACTTTATGCCAATAAAACAGAAACTAGGTTAGCCAATGCAACAGTCCATTATGGAAGCCATTGGGTTTGGAGTTGGCTGATGCGTAAACAGGAACGTACACGTGTGAAGTCAGATGTCTGAAACCTTTTTGTAAGAAATCTAGTTTTCAAAGGTTGAAGAATGAGTAGGTGCTTAGCATTTCTGAAGTCAGGCCAGTCATTGTGGTGAAAGAATAAGGATTGTTACAGTCAAACTAAAAGCATGGTGGGAAGAAAACCAAATCCAAATTAAATTACATTCTGTGTTCCCTTTCTAAAGATTAAAAATAATTTATATATTCAGGCATGGAGCCTGGTATGGACTGATGCTGACTGTATGTTTATATTGATATATGCAAAATTCATTTGTATTGCCATCTGCCATCACATGCATAACACCTGTGTTTACTGACCTCGTGGAGATATAGTTAAGCTGATGGCTGAACTGACACCTCATCCCCACCCCCCATCCCTCCAAAAAAAACCCCAACAAAAACGACCACTCACAAAAAAAACATCACAAAGAAATGAATGACTTGCCCACAGTGTTGCTTACGCTGGTAAAAGATCTCTATTATTGTTTACACACATTTTAAAGCAAATTAATTATTTCATATGTAAAGTCACAAAACTGTCGTATTAAACAAGGTGTTACTAAATAATTTTGGATGCTCATTCAAAGTGGAATAATCTATTAGCATTGCAGAAAGGATTCATAATTAACAAGGCTGTAGAGGAGGTGGGCCTGCCTGCTGGGCTGTAAGAAATTGTGGAAATAGGTTGTTTCACTGATTGTCATGAAAAGCGATTTTACCCAAGAAATACAGTATAAAATCAGAACTGTAGCAAGTATGTATGGAAACTAGATTATACTTTTTAAAGCAGTGAGATTTTTTTTTTCAGTGACTTTTATACAGAGCAGGTCTTTTCTGTACATCGTGTTTTTATGCTATGTTAAACGCATTATATACAATCCGTTTAGATCTCTCTTCAGGCTGATGAGACTTTTCTAATTTAGCATCTTCAGTAAACCTGCTAATATCCAGTTTTGATGGAACCATGATCCCTGAGAAATTTGAAAGGAGTGGAACGGAGGGTGAGAATGTAAGTGTATGGGGACCCAGACCAACTTCTCTCCTTCGTTGACGAAATCTTTGTTTACTTCATAATGTGGTCAAGATGAGGGGTCTTGGCTTAGGAATTTAAAGACAACAACAACAACAATAATTAATAATAATAATTTTTTATTCAGAGAGTCTCCAATGTTAGCAAATTCTATCTTTCATTATGCAATTGTTTTTAAGAAGTTACTTTTATTATCTCTAATCTTTAGGGATTTGGGGGGGTTCTTTTGTTTACATTTAAAAAGCTGTCTTAATGAGGCTGTTTTATAGCAGAATTTTCAGCTTTTCTTAAATAGCATTAGCTATTCTTCTCCAATTTCCTATCTGCTAATGCAGCTCTTTCTCTTTTACCAAATTTTAACAGGACTCCATATCACTGTTATTAGGATGTCACAGACAAAAAAAAAATGCCAGTGATGTTTTGAGCATGGGTGTTTTATTGTGTTTATTTTAAAATACATTTCATGAGGTTCCCTGGACAGAATCAAATAAATGAATCCTGCAAACATCTTCATTATGGTGTAGCCAGAAAAGAAAGGAATCTGAATTAGGACTGTATTCTTAGCATAGTTCATAATAAGCGTTATCTTTATGACAAGCTTAAAGAACATAAATTGCTGAATCCCTAACAAAAAGCATCTGAAACAATCGGCTAATTAGGAAGGGGGGGAGAAAGAGCAATATTTGTTTTCCTTTGCAGTCTAGATAAATAACGCTTAACATGAATACATAACTTATTTTGAATGATCTGTTGTGTCAGTATCTGGCACGTCTTTTTCAGTGACAACAATTAAGGATACGTGTAAATGGAAATGCAGACTATCTGTCATTGTCCATTTCCTGGTAGTGAAGCATGCAGTCTGCCTCCCAGCAAGATCATTTTGCCAGGATGTGAGTGAGCTGGTCACAAAATGCATAGTTGATTATCTCATCGAAACACACTAATCCTGGCAAAGCTATCCACTATAGAAGACCCATTGTTTGTAATAGGTCAGTTGTTACACGGCTTTCAAACCTGACTTTGGGTATACGTTTTATATGTTTACTTACTGAAGCAAAATGATATGTCACAATGGAAACCAAACTTGAGTGAAGAAGAAGATATATTAATTGGGATATTAATGGAAAAAAAAAAAAAAAGGAAAATACGCTGTCTCCAGAGGGAGAAGATGAGGCAGTCACAAACACACATTTCACTCAGTACAGGAATAACTGAAATTATATGGCCCTGGCTATGGAAGAGATCTGACTTAATGATCTTTATGGTTTCTTTGAATATTTAATTGAAGACAGAGTTCAGCTCAGAATGCATTTTAAGAGCACTAATAAACATCTTATTATATAATAATGTAGGAATTAGATGATACAGAAAGTATCCCAGTCTTGTATTTCTTAAAATGGCAAAGCTGCATTAGAAATTTGACAGTTTCTTCAATGCTGCACTTTTGGCAGCAGTGTAGTTTGCTAATGAAATGCTAAAAGTAATATACACAGAAGGAGTGCTGTAAGTTTTTTAGCACAACAAATTGGGTATAAAAAAAATTACATAAACCAAATAGTTTCAAAATTATTTATAACTCTTAATATTTTGTTTTCCATGAGGCTGTTGATGTATAATTGTAGGGGGAAAAAATCTTTTTTGATTTTAACATGAAAAAAATCAGATGTTAGAGAATACCTGAAGAAGCTATCAAATTTTGTATTAATCGTGAAGCCATTTTGTACTATCTTTCAAGTATGTTCCAATCTGTAATAATTCTTCCCTAAGGAATCTTGAAGAATTGCAACAGTTTCCTAACTAAATACAGTTTATGTATATTCATAATTTAGGTTTGTGGGAATTGCAGGATGCTCATTAATACCTTTCTAAAGAATATAAAAATATAAAAGGGGTTAGATTGTGTGAAAAATATTTGGAAGGTGGGAGGGAAGAGACGTGGTGGGGAGAAAAGAGTTTCATCAACTCTGAACAATATCCTTTGATTTTTGAATACTTTCACATAACAAAACCCTGAAATCTGCTTTTTCCTGCTGTTCTTGAAGCTACAATAATCCCCAAGAGGAGACGCTAGCTTGAAGGACGCAGTGTGCAACTTTCTTGCTAGAATACCAGGTACTAACATTTTTTAACCTGACAAGGGAGTTATGGTGTCACGTCGCTCACACGTCCCTCGAGTCTTCCCTTGGGCTGACTGAGGCTGTCTTACACCTTTGCCTGGGATCCTTTTCTATCGTGGTTTAGTCCTGCCGGCTGAGCTGTGCCAGCACCACCTGAACACTTGCATGAATTCCTCTTGGCCACACCCTACACAAACCAACGACAGTTTCTAAGATAAGCCAAGCTTCTCCTTGTCAGCACACTACAAGTTCACATCCTTCAGAGGAAGCAGGACTAGACAAAGACTGCTTTTTAGTAGGAGAAATACTTGATTTGTTACAGTTAGCAGGTTTTAGATCTCTTAAAAGAGTAAGAAACATGCAGTACGTGTAGTGAATATCCTGAATGTCCTTAGCCCCAGCCTGCTGAATGGTGCCTGTGCCACTCAGAGGCAAAAGTCATGATTGTCCCGGGCACCCCACTGCGGGTGTAACTGCAGAATGTATTTCTGCACAAGCGACTGGGAAACCCAGCTTCATGCTCATAAAGAATGCCTTGAGTGTCTGACTTGTTCAAAATAGAACATACATAAACAAGAACAGACTGATAAACATGCTTAGGACTTTCACAGCCTCTTCTTTCTCGGGGTATCAGCACTTTACAAATTAAAATGAGTAGTCATCACAGGATAAATAGCAAGGTGAGAAGCTGATTCCAAATCTCTTTATGTGGACCTGTTAGGGAATTGTAGCTGGGTTTACTGTTGAGCAGTGATTTTGCCTTCCCCCATGTCTGTCCATACTTCTGCCCAGTACCTTTGACACTTGCTGGCTAAATTCAGCCAGATTTGAAAGAAATGTAGCAGTTTCAAATATTTGCATTCCTAAAAGTTTTGGGAGGATTGGTGGGAAGATCAATAAGCCCAAACTGATTTCTGTACTTGGGCACGTTGCAACCTTTTCAGCCTTTTAGCAGTAAGTGGCCAGCCAGCAGGCATGTTCTGTTTTCTAGTAGTAGTCATGGCACATGATGTGTTTTGCTTCCTCTGAATGCCCTTCAAGAATGAGTATGAGGGAGCTTGGATTACCATAATGGGAACAGTTTGTAGACAAAATAAAAAAGGAATTCTTAAGAAAAAAGTAAATTGCACAAGGAAACTAATTAAATTACAGTGTACATACTGACGTGATGCTGAATATAATGTGTGTCAAAATAGCTGCTATTTCCAGAGAAACTGATATTCTAGTGTAAAAGTCCAGTTTAATCAATAATGCCATTTTTTAAAGATATGTAATTTTTAATCAAGATAAATTAAAAATTTGGTGTCATAGGCTAGTTAGTCTGTCAACAATGTAATTTTAAATTGGGGTTAAAAATGATCAGAATTTTGTAGCAAGATTTTTCTCCATAAATTACCTATAAAGAGTAAGATGCAGTCCTGTGAACAGGACACACCAAGTTTTTCTCCTCAGTTTCTGCGGTTTCATGCTGTCAGTGTGTTGCTTTACATTTTCAAATCTGTCCTTCTAGAAAGTTACCGGAGGGAGGGGAAAAAAAAAAAAAAGAGTATGTTCTTGCTGTCATGATACAGACCATGAAGATTCTATTAGGTTGA
>NW_009736482.1:78984-133524 GCF_000703405.1 Apaloderma vittatum | reverse complement strand
CAGCAGGAAACGTGTAATGTAAAGGGAAGTATCTTATTAATGCTGTTGCAGTAATGAAATGGGCTTGAGTTATGAAGTTTACATATGTGGATTTTCTGAGTTTTTGGATCCAAATACATAGGTGTGACTTCCTTTTAAATTGTTTACAATTGTTTACACATCGTATGTGTATCTGATGTGATTTCAAAGAGGTTTGATGAAAGAAGGATTAAACTACATATCACTGTTTATGTATGTGATGAAATACTTTTATAAAAAAAGTCATTGAAAGGAGAGAATGGCTGTTACTGAAAAATTACTTTTATAGCTGGTCAGTCTACATTTGCCAATCCACGATGAGTTTTCAGGAAGACTTTTCATTATCTTCTCCTGAGACATCTTAAGCTATCTTTATGATTACCTTATTATAAATAACTTACCTACTTGATTTAAATGAAAACTGAATCAATATATTAAATATTTAAAACTAAAAATTTAAAACCAATGTATTGAGGGCAAACAATATGACCAAAGACCAAGATATCCTGAATCTTTAAAAAAAAAAAAAAAGAAAAAAAGATGATTTGAATTCCAGTCCTTATTTTGGTAACAATTGTGAAAAAGTCCTACTGAACCTGATAAAAAAGTGAGCAAGACCCTAGAAGTTACTCTTAAAAAAAGACACACACACACAAAAAAGTGGAATTACAGCTTCTGTATTCATTCTCAGAATTCTGTATTTCTTATTCTCAGAATTCTATAGCAAGGATGTAATTATCAATTCAGCTGATGGAAAAATGCTCAGAGCTCATCACACCTTTATAGACACAGGACCATTTTAAGTCAACCTGTAATTGCGACAAGATTTTTGTGACCTATTCTTTTCAAATTAAAATATAGGAGCTCACTAATGCTATAATACAGCTAGAGATTTGTTGTGCAAGGTGAGAAAAAGCAGCAGCAGGCTCTTTTCCATAGTCCATCTAAATTTGAATATCAAATTATATTTTGTTAGACCATGTATCATTTTCTCCATCTTAACTATGAGGACCTCAGAAAAGGAGTCTCCCAGCAGCTGTAGGTACAATATTATCTGTGACCAGAAAAGATGATTTTAGCTAAGGCTGGATTAGGTCAGTAGAAGCATGCTGTCAGGTGTGTTTTGCTCCAGGTTGGAAGTCTGTTATAATACCAGTTCATGTGTTTGAACAGTATCAGTAATAATTTATGTGGTACAGGACTCTATTCCTCATGCTGTCACTCTCTAGATACAGTAGTAACTTCAGATAATGTTACATGCTGAGTAAATGCAACAAAATATTATTGTGCAAGCAAAGCCTCATAAACATAAGAACTGTGCCAGAAACAGCATTATACTCTTTGCTAATAGAAAAGATTGTGGGTTTGCAGATTTCCCCAAGAGCAGAAGCTTTCCAGGTTTCCTGTGTTGTTACTTATGACTGGCCATGTGATACATTTTCCACAGTCAACTTTGTGATTATACATGTCGAAAAATATGTAGATAAGCAGAATATATTTGAAACGTGAGTTGATTTCTGTGTTTCTGTGTATGGGATGTCTAATAATTCTTAAAAGTGTCTGGAAAGACCTGCAAAGCCTCGGTTAATGAAAGGAGAATGAAAATAATGCGGATTTGTGGAGAAGATCCTCTCCATGTACAAGTCTGGTACGTAATTCTTCACAATCTTAAAATCATAGAATCATTTGGGTTGGAAAAACCCTTGGTATAATAACTCTTCAATGGAGATTTGTCTGAGTATGAAAGGATTTCTAGGAGAAAAAAAAAAAGTCATCTTGAAAGAAAAAGTTTCTGGCCAGCTGTCAGCGCAATACCTCCATCAGAATAAGGGTTAGAGCTCACCAAAATTTTCTGCATTATCTTTCTCTGTTAACTCTGTAACAGTTCCTTACGTGTAGTTGAGTATTCCGGTATTATGAAAGCACTTGCGTTCTTTAGCCGATGCTACTTGGTGAAAATAGAATGTCTTTTGCTTAAATATTACTTGAAACAACACTGCTAAACAGATTAATTTGTATTTTATAGCTATGGGGAAATAGAATCATGTTCACATCCAAGATACTAAAGCCTTTATACTGATAAGAGTCAGTGATGGTTGAATCCTGCAGACTGGGAGCAAAGCTACCAAGGCAAAAGTTCTCCAGGTTTTCCTACAACAATCTTGAGCATAAATTTGATTTCAAATTGATTCATGGTACAAATAGGCCAGATGTTAGCATGCAATGCTTCCCTGCAGGAATTAATGTCTGGAATTTCTGAATGCAGCATCTGTAAGGTTTTTTACTATTGTTTTGTTTTAATGTGTGAAGCATGTTGTTTGATGGAATGACTAGTGCTTCCTGCATCTCTTTCTGCAAATTGGTAGGGAGCTTGACGACTATAGTATATGTATTTAATACTACATGGTCGTTCAGTAGCCTTTATGGTAGAATAATGTGACTAAAAGCTATAGCTGTTAGAATCATTGTCTATTTTACTCCTTATGCTGAATATAAGACAGTAACTTGTTCTGGCTGCAACAGCACCAGTAAATACTTTCTGGCTATCTGCTACTTGAACATCTGGTATAACCTGTGAATTACACTGCTTGGCCAACCTCTGTGTTATCTAACCCCTAGGGCACTAATTCTCCATGTGAGTCTCCTGAGGAAGATGATGGGTTTCGTGAGACTAGCGGAAGTGGTAGTAGATCATTCCAATAATAAGAAAAGGCTTGTTGTTGAGCAACGCTTTTACAGCTGCTCCGAAGCAACAGGAGCTATCTGTGTGAAGCAGTCCATACAGTGTTGCTCACTGGCTGAAGCCATGAAAATTGTAAATTGGAAAAAAAGAATTTGTAGCTTTTCCATAGAAGTTAAAATAGTGTCCTGTACAGCCCCTCCTTTCTCCCAGTGTTTCTTGCTATAATAAATAGTGTTATTGCTGTTGCTAGCTGTATATTGAGTATATGGCAACTGTACACTGTCTATTTTAATATTTGGGGATCACTGATAATCTGAAAGGGAAACAATTTTTTTTACAAAAATCCTAACCTCCCTTATCAGCGAGACAAGGCTGAGTGACTTCTTCAGACTGGTTTGAAATAATGCAGGATATACCACTACCATAGGTAGAAGCCTCATATTATGACATCAACTAAGTAATAACATCTCAGATTTGAATATAAGTTAACGGTATCCATGCATAAAAATGCAAGAGAAATTCTGCTGAACTCTGCTGATGAGGGAGAGTAAAAAGAGAACAAAAAACCACAACACTACCCCAATCCATGTTTCAAAGAAAGAGGAAACTGAAACTTGTTTTGGGCTCATTCCGGTAAGCCAGAGTACCTCAGAAATCTTTTTAACAGTGAAGAGATCTATGATGCACAAAAGTACACGTGTAAAGTAGATCCAGTATTGCACTTGTAGGGGAAGAGACTTAATATGCTAATGCTAGTTGTCTGTCACTCAAGTTTCTGTCTTAAAATAACTGTACACAGAAAAAAACCCAGAATGTTGGTGCTTTTGGGTGGGTTTTTTTTGGGCAATAATGATCTGGCAATGGCATTGATAACAAATAATTTGGCATTTTGCCATAAATCTGATATTTCTGTTGCTCAGACACGTGTTCCAGATCAAAGTTCACAAGAGTCTGATTTTATTGTTATTTAGCACTGAACTTATTTTCCATTTGTTTTCTGAACTTCAGTAGTTGGATATACACGTAAGCGAAGAAGTCCTTCAAATCTGTGGGTGCCTGTGTCTGTATCAGAGTGTGTGTATATCAGAGAATGTTTAATGGGTCTATAATTGAATCTAAGTGGTAAAAGACTTTTTTTTTAAATATTGCTTAGTGTTTCTATCCTAATGGGATAAACGTCATATTTTAACTACTGCTCTGTATCAAATCTATTACGCACAGTATTCAATAATTCCCCAAATCTTGATTTACTCAATCGAAAGTGACCCTGGGCATAAATTTTAAGCAGAAGAAGGCTCCAATTCCTTGATCTTTGGCACTCTTTTGTTGAAACAGAACATAGTGTCTTAAATCAGCAGAATAATTTGGGAATGGTAGATACTGAAACAACTAATTTTTCTTTCCTGTAATCTGCATAGACTTCAAAATGCCTACAAAGCACAAAGTGCCAGTTCATATAATTTGTTGGCAAGGATAAAAAGAAGAAAGGAAATGATTTCCTAAGCGTGTGAATCAGCCCAGCTTTAACAGATATTTTTCTGTCATGTGCAGCCTGAGGGCTTATGCCTATCTGAGCTTTATTTGACAATTACCACTTGCCAGCATAATTAAATGATAATTTATAAATACTGAGAGAGCATTATGGGGAAGAGCAAATAGGTGCTTATCAGGGCATTGAATAAACTTGATCTGCCTCACTGGCAATTTTCATCTCTTATCTATCTTGTTAACTGGTCTCCTTTTCTTCCCTGTTTTGTTTTGTTTAGGTTTGATAGCTGTTGGATTGATTGTATCTACCTGCCTATATTTCTTATTTTTTCATGTTCCTAAGCATTATTTTTTTTCCTACTGCTTTTGCCATTAACGTTTTGCAAAACACTAAATAGTAAAATGTACATGAGGCAGCGTGATACGTGTGTGTGTGTGTGTGTGAGAATGAAAAGAAAATCCACACAGTTCATGTTTATGTTTTTCATGACTTTCTTGATTGTAAAACTCCTGTTCTTATTTATTTTTGTGCTTGCGTACCCAAAAGGTACGAGGAAGACTCTGCTACTATAGTCAGTAGTGGCAGATAGCCAGTTGTGGAAAAGCATCTCCATGGCCCTTCTTAGATAAAAATTAAACCGAATAGACATCACCGAAATTCTGTCACACTGTGTTGAATGTATTAAAAAAAAAAAAAATAAACAGGTAAAGAATTCAAAAGGTTTGAGGGCTTTTGTACCATCAATGTTTCATTTTGAGGTTCCTGAGCCATTATAAACAGTAGTGCCATTTTTCACAAAAGCATGTTAGAATATGGGTGGAAACACAGATTGGTGCTGGGCAATCTAGATAAAGAGGTGCAAGAAAAATCCTCTATTTGAATGGAAACAAATCAGTTGAATGGCAAAAAATTGAATTTCCACGCCTTTTGAAAAGCATGTACAAGGAAGAGAAGGGGGTGGGGAAAGCAAGACACATTAGTGGGTCACGAGGAGATTGAGTTTTTGAGCTATCGTGAAATGAAATAATTTTAGGAACTTCTGACTGGAGTTGTAGCGGTTTGAGTGAACAGTTAAGTCACCCCTGTACGGGAGAATGAAAAAATAAAGGGCTTCTGTGTTTAAGGTTGTCAATTTCTCAAATTATTCAGCATTTACTGCTTATAAATAGTAATTATTTGCTTTTTCTCCTCCAGAGCTGAAAATTATCTTTCATATTCAAATATTTAAATATACAGTGATGTAGTTGGGGCACAAAAATTCCTAATGTCAGAACAGATTTTTGTACAAGGAATAATTTGAAAGTGGGGGATTAGTTTCCACCTTTTGAAACACAGTGCTTTCCGTAATCTTCAAACATTATTTAGGATAATGGAAGCCATCATCCTGGTTCTCAAATGTTAGCACTTCCATTAGAATTTGCTGCTACCTCTTATTTTTTTATATTAAAATACAAGGCTTAAAAGGTATTATCTTACTAAAGGAGGGCAATTGTAGAGATGATTTGATTGAATAAAGGAAAAAGCTGTACAGGCCTTTTAAGATCAAGGATGTATTGATGGAAAGCTATCATTAGAGACAATTAATGTTCTCCAAGGAAAGAAATTGATTATGGACAGAGATGGACCCTAAGGAGCAGATATGTCTTAATGCTCCAGGGCCTTAAGGATTATACATTCCATTCACAGCATCTGTATTTTAACCCTTTATAAGGGCTGGAGTAGAATCTAACACTTGAGAAAACTCTGCATAGTTTAATAGGGGGAATCCGTGCATTTGGCGGCTGACTGACACGTGCTATTTCTTTAAGCATTTTTTTTTTTAAGTAGGTGTCATTTTACCTAATTTCTCACTTCATGTACACGATATTTAGTTTTGGATAATTTTAAGCTGTAGGAACACAGTCCTGGTGTAAAGGGAAACTAGCTATGAAATAAATATTTTCAGCGTTTCAGTGCTATGGTAGGTGTATTTTATGTCTGAGAAGACCTTTATATTGCATTAGGCTAACTGTTCAGAAAATTATTATTCTTTTTTAGCGAGAAGGAGAGTTGTATCCTTGAATAAAATTTGTTTATATTGTATTTCAGGATGGACTTGAGTTAGAGATATCAGTCTGGGTTCAGAAGCTAAGTTTTGCCATTCTGAGTCTGAGGAAAAATACCGATGAAACAGTCCTGAAACTGTTGCTTTGGAGTTGCAGCGCCAATTCACAGATGGGCTGGTTTATCATGTCAGTTTTCTTTGGCTTAGTTCTCAATGAAGGCAAACATTTGGCATATTTGCTCAAGCTTGCTTTCTAACTGCCTAAAATATAAATGCCTAGAAGTGAGCAGCACAATATTTTCCCACCACCTCTGAAAGCTGAGATCAATTGCAGCATATTGCAGCAGTGCTGTGCCGAAATGAATCCTGCCACGTCTTCACCCCTTCAGCAGAGCTGGCAGTGTATCTGCCTTCCCAGAGCACAGGGGTGCCAGCCTGTGCTGTCACGCAGTCCGGCAGACCCCAGAGGAGGGGAAGTAACAGAGATTCAGTTTGTCTCTCTGTCTGAAATGCTGCAAATTCATTTTTGTTCTCTTCAGGCTTTTTATTTTTTGTTGTTCTCAAGTAAGGAAGCCCAGTCTTATCTTAATGTTGAAATTTTGCAGAGAAAGCAAGGAAGTGGTTTTTTTCATCTCAACACTTCAAACTCACTTGGAACTAAAGTAGTGTAGCTAAAACCCAGTGCATCATATTTGTAGAATAGGCTGTGAAAATACATTTTTCTATTGCTTTGATTGTTTTTTTTTATTCTTTTAGTGTGTAGTAGTTTGTTCATATATAAACAGTATTACTTGCTTTCAATATACTCCACACCTTTTTTTTAAAAAATATGCAGGTAATCAAATTTTATTTTCTAGAGAGATTTCTAATTGCTTTTAGGGATCTAATTTTGTTTCAACTGACCAAAGGTATCCTGGTATATTGTACAGAGCAGTTGTGTAAAAAATAACTTGATAAATTGTGCAGAAGTATACTATTTTCCCCTGAATCATGTGTATATGCAGGCTGTTGATAATGTGCTGCCCTGAAGAGCAGTGTATAGCTTTCAATGAATAATAGTGTAATACATTAAACAGGCAAAAATAATAATACTATAATTAATAGGGTAAGTCCAACTTTTATACAGATGAATAGGCGAGTCCTATTGTATAACAGTATGTATAGGAAGCACTCCTTTGGAGACCACATATAACACGCTTGGCAGGACTAAAGAGATTAAAATAAGAGATGGAAATAAACAAAAAGAGAGCTCAGAAGTACAAGTGAGGAGACACAGGGGAAAAGGGGTGATTCCAGAGAGAACCAAAGCTTATTTTACATGCTGTTATTTTCAAAATTTGTTTGATATTATTTTTAAATAACTCCTATTTGGAAGATAGGATCCTTTCTCTTCCTCCTCCACCCTGTGAATCATTAGGGAAATACCCAAACTGCGAGACAGAGAATGATAATGTAAGTGAATGTTAAATACACCAGGCAGATTCAGCTTTCACCTTTTATTTTTATTTTTTTTCCTCACAAGCTGAGAGCACTCTTTAGTTACGAGGTTAAGAAAAGAAAAAAAAAAACTAACAAAAAAGCCAACAAAACCCCCACACATTTAAGACCAGTAGCATATGTTGTTGTCAGCATGTATTTAGCACCTGCAGAAATGAACATGCAAAATGTGACAGCCCATAGGTAGAACACCCACTGCGCTGCCTTGGGGGCACTGTCAACAATTTTTACTTTGTTAATTTTTTTCTGATTTTCAAAAAAATCCGAGAAAAACAACCTTAATAGCGCAGATGTTCTGAGCGTCATAGGAAAAGGATGTAATGGAGAAGAGGCAGTAACCCTGTCTAATGAGAGCCATTGTCCATGCTAATATGACTGAAAACCACTGTCTTTTTGTTATTACAAATTAAAATCACGAGGTCCAATCCTACAAACATTAGTAGATTTGTCAGAAGTGTTGCCACCGTGGCCCTGCTTATTCCGGTCTCCTTCCTGTATATCCTTCCTCTTTTAAGTCTCTTATTCTCTTTGTTTCTAGTTCTCATTTTAATCTTCTTGCACAATCTGAGCACATTATTGAGATGACACAGCAAGAAGGCCAGCACTAGGGTGAGGCTTTGCGGGATTGGGCCCCTGGCCGTTATGATACTGTCGCTTCTTCTGCCAAGTGCAGCTTCTGCAAGGAGCACTGACATGTTCTCCTTTGTGCATTTGCCAGCAGGTGTTGCTGTGTAACTTGTCACCCACCCTGCTCAGATGGTGAAAGCTCATCCTCCTAAACTAATGACACCAACTGTCCTGGAACCTCCTGGGCTGGTCCTCTGATAAAATGCTACAAATGCAAACTGCAGATGCACCAAGTGCCTGGAAGAACGTGTAGTTTGTTTGAATTTTGAAATTTTTGCCCAAAATTGCATTTTTCAGTCTGGCTAAAAGGTTAATGTTTCAATAATATTTCCACTGGTAGTTGCTTTTATGTCTGTTACAGCAATGCTTACAGATTCTGGTTGGTGAAACACTAAGAATCTTTTCACTGATTCACTGTGCTTTGTATCAAATCTACGTGCCTGGAGAGGGAAGGAGGGTCTCTGCTCCAAGCGCTTGTGGTTAAGAAGGTAAACTTGAACCAGGCCAAATAAACACATTTTTTCTCTTAGAAGTGCTAAAATAAAATTGATGGTATAAAAAAATTACTTTATGAAAAGATTTTAAATTACGTGATTCCTGTGCAAACAGCTGTGTAACCTGTTGAATATAGCTCAGCTTTGGGTGAGCGGGACCGTCAGTCTTAACGGCACAACTTGTTCTTCCTTCCTGCCTGGATTGCCAAAAGGAATTGGCTTATATTCACTTGCCTTTTTGGTGGATATTTGTCCACTAGACTCAGACTGAGGACATCAAGTTAAGCTGTTGAATTATCACCAGAGAATAACGTCTTGTTTATTAGTTTTGGTTTAAAGTGTACAGTTACTGAATATTTTAAAAAAAAAAAAGCCTATGCTGTTCTTTGTGACACACATGATATGAGGGGTTTTATTCCAGTATCTGTTTTGTTAATGTTTGTTTTTAACTTGCTAAAATATCTTGCTCTTGTGCACATGAAGACCAAGAAGGTGACTGGAAAAAAAAAAAAAAATCAATTCATTGGGGCAAAAAGACACCTTTTCCTCCCTAGCGCAGGAGGTGGGGTCAGACCCTGTGCGTGTTTCTTGGACGTGGTACTTTTCAGGAGAGCCAAGGGGTTTTCCTTTCCTGTGCATTTTGTTTTGGGGAAGCTGAGAGTGGCTCCCTTGGACTTTGCTGCTGTGACACCTCAGTCTGAATAGATATCTGAGTCCTCCTTATGCTTGAGGCTCAGAGTCTTGGTGTGTTCTTGAAAGGTCTTGGAAGCCACTGGAGTCTCCTCAGGATCTCATATTAAGGAAGCTCCAAGACATGCGTTGCAGAGCACTGTTGCCTGGAGCGTGCTTGTAACTGGCACAAAGCAGCAGATGTTGTGACCTGTGCGACTGAAGCTGAGATACCTGGGAGTACATCGGCTGTCCCTGCACAAACCCAGCCAGAGTGAGAGTGAGGAAACCTCTTGAGTTTTCATTTGCCTGACGGTTCTGTGCAAGCTGTAGCTAAGAGAACAAAAAGTTTGTGTCAGTTTTTCTATTTCTCAGGCCAGTTCTTCATCCCTAATTCTAAGTGCATATTAATCCTTCTTAAAGTAGTTAATTGCTTTGTAGAATGACTTCCAGCTGAGAAGAAAAATTGGACTTTTTTCTTCCCTCCCCTGCCCCCAGTACATTTTTTAGTGTTGGATACCAGTTTTGGGACACTCTGCTCCAAGATTCTCCTAGAAGAAAAGTAAACTTAAAAAATCAGATCTGATTTAGAATGCTGAAAAAAAGCTGCAGTAGTGAATCCACAAAGGCCAAGTGGTGTTTATCAGTGTCAAGCTAAATAAGTTAGTTGATATTGTGAATAATACAAAGCTGATGCATTAAGATATTATTTTAATAAGAATCTGGAGCAAGTTTATAGAAGTTTTTTGCCGTGGTGTTAACTGTGATTCCAATCTGACTCATATCTATTCAGGAAGTGCAGAAGATGTTGCTAATGAATATGTAATAGATAAGCTCATATTTCATATATTCAAAATAGTCTGTGAATGCAGAGTGCTTTGCTGCTGAATAGGTAGGCAGGAGAGCTAGAGCTGCATGAGGGAGTGACAGCATTGCCCCAGCCTGAGCTGCGACAGTTTAAACTCCTTGAAAAAGAAAAAAAAAAAAAGGCAAAGATACTTGATGGCCTCTGTTTATAAGGCTGCAATGAGCAGCATAAAATATAACGAACTAAAACCTACTGCTGCCATCCTGAGCAACCGTGGGTCGTGGCGAGGCACGTGCATCCTCGGGCTTCCGCCGGGCCCTGCGAGCGGCACGTCCCGCACCTCAGCGTGGAGGTTGGCCAGCGCTTTGCGGGGTCCCAGAGGGGCTATCAGTGTAACGAGAATCTGTTTGCAGTAATCGGTAGCAGTGCTGACAGAATGTTCCAAACCATCTGCTTGAGGGGATGGCGTTAACTCTATCAAATCCTCGTATTTTAAGAACGCTGATCTCTGGACCCAGGAGGATTGGTGACAGTGAGTTCTTGCCAGGCCTGCATTACACTGCCTTCATCTCATCACCAAATACACTAATGCCCCCTAGACAAGATGCTAAATATGTGTGAAATTAGAGAAACAGAATTATGGAATGGAGGAATAACACACAGAAATTTTCCTACTTTCTGTCAGTGGTTCAGATCTCATTTTTTTAGTTAGTTATTTAGTCATAATATGAATATATTCTTCTCTGGGCACATATATGTTTTGAAAAAACTAATTATAATTCATTACATTCATTTCCCTCTGTTTTTAGAGTGATAAATTTATTGAAACACACATACAGGCTTTTTAGTAACCATGTTGCATCTGAGTTGAGAAGTTGTTGGCTTTGGGAAAATTGTCTCATTTTTAACAAATGCTGAGCTGGTTAACAGCCAATGCCGACAGTTTTAACATCATATTAAGAGAGAGATAATATTTTGCTCTGAATGTTAAGGGCACAGAAAGTTATTTTGCACATCTCCTAAAACCTTGCACTGAGATGTTTCTTTCAAAGTATTCTGAGCATTATAGAGAAGGGATCATGCATAGAAGGTTACTCACAAGGATTAGGTTTAGCCTAATGATACTAATGTCCCTTGGCTTCTTGTGTTGCCAGTGGGGAGGGAGAGAGGGAGGGGGGAGAGGCTCCTCCAGGACGTCTCTAGGAGAACACATCTCTTGCCTTTTCCCACAGCAAGTGTGTGTAGGGACATTGGCCTCATGAGGCCTTTGTGAATAACCCCCTTCTCTTAATACCCGCAAGTCATCCCTCTGACATTTGTACTCATCATCTTTGCATGTTGTGTTTGGTTTATGTGGCAAAGTTGGGTGGGAGGGATGCAGCCCCTGTGGGAAGCAGCAAGGAACTGCCCCTGTGGTGCATAGAGCCAGGTCCAGCCAGCTCCAGCGGCTGGTCAAGGCAGAGCCCAGGGATGCTGGTGGCACCTCTGTAAAAACACAGTTAAGAAGGGATAACAGTTACTTCGCAACAGCTGGGAGAGAGAGAAGTGAGGAGAGAGGATGCAGCCAGCCCATTAAGCCACTGCTCATATGTCATGTTATTTCTTAACATGGTGGGTCAGACCAAAGCTCCTGACAGCCCAGTGTCCTGTTCTCATTGGCACGTGGTAGCATGTAGGAAAATATTATAAGACCTATGTAAGACCTATGTGACTCTTTCCATGACATTCTCCTTTGAGGGACAAGGGGCTCAGGCGCTGTCTCCAGCCTGCTGTATCTAACAGTAGGGACCTTTCTTCCAGGAATGAATTGAGGCACTTTTCCCATTTGAAAATCAGAACTTATTTGTGGTGATTAGTTGTATAATTTAATTAGTTATGTTGACAGCATACATCCTTTGTGTGTTTAAAAGCTGCTGCCTGATATTTTCATTAAAGGCAGCTTTGCTTTTTTGTGTCATAAGAAACAGGGACCAACAGTTCCCTGCTCCCTAAGATTCCTGAGCGTACTGATCTCAGTGAGGCCAAGATGCTACGGACAGAAGATGCTTTATATCTCTGTTCATTTACATTGCTCTTCTCTGTACCTCTATCTTCTGAGAAGAATGGTCAAGCTGTGGGTACATATTAGATTTATGTGGTAGCATAATTATATTTCTTCATATTCCAAACTCATTTGCTAGTAATTCCTGACATTATTTGCCTTTTTATTGGTAACTGAGCTCTGAGTCGAATACTAGGGTACAACTCAGCAATTTCATGCTTGAGTTTATGTAGAGTTCTTGGGTGAACTGTGTAGTTCTAAAAATTTGTTACTCTTTAGCAGTTTTTTTCTAAAATTCCTTCTTTCAGCACTAGTTCTGACTAAGTATAATAGCAGCTAATGCTGAGATTTGTATTGTATTGATAGAAAAGTTCCCCAAAGGCAAGAGTTTCTCACTTTTATAGGGTCTGAATACTGGAGAACAGGGTTTTCTTGTTTGTTTGTTCTGAGAATGTAACGTTTTCATCCATAGGTTTCTTAGTGGTAGAATCAGAAATTTGAAATGGCTACTGTTTTAAGTTCTGAAAACATTTTGGAGAATTTCAAAACTGCTTTATCTAAATTTTATTTAAACCCTGTAAGATTTTTTTTCCTTAATATATAGCAGCTGCAGGCAGAATTTCAGGTTTGAAGGTGAAAGGTATAAGTATCAGTAAATAACCAAAGGCATATAGTGATGACTTGAGGGAGAAGCTCCGCAACTTGAATTGTTTCAAATTCCCATAGGATACCACAATGGCTTTATGGGTATTTTGAATCTTGAAGTCATAAAAAAAAATCTATTTTTACAACTCTAAGCAATGATAATGTGGGATAAACCAAAGTGCAGTGCATAAATGGGAGTATTGCAAAGGTATTAAATAACTTAAAATTTCCTCCTCAGGCCCACTGCAGGTACTTCCAGATTCCCTTGGGATTCAAGCATCTAAGACTTTTTTGTTTGTTACCATGACCGTGACATAGATCTAACAAAATACTGCTGCTTGCTCTTTCCTCTTTTCTTGAGAAGGGTTAAGCCGAAAAGTCCTGTCATTACTGGAACATGTGGTGTGTACGTAGCAGGCCTTTTATCTGCTTAGAGACAGAGGGTAGGCAAGGTGCTGACACCTAGGAAACCTGTAGGTTGTACTACCTGAATTCTGTGATGCTGATGTGCTAAACGTCTCTTGTGGTGTGCAAGTTGTCATTCCAGCATATTGCCATCAAGTATGTCAGAATAAGACTTGTTATTATCTTCTGAACATGGTTTTTTCTGCTGATGTAAAAAAAAAATAGCGACAAGTATGAAATTCAATGTCATTTGTTTTGTTGGGTTTGTGTTTGGGGGGAGACAATAAAAAGGAGGGAGACTTGTGTGTTTTACTGCAAGAAGCGCTTGAGGGCTTTTGCTAGTTCCTTTAATGCATCTCATCTCTTGCACTTGCTTCGTTGAATACGGTCCCTTTGTAGCTCATTTTTTCAGCTGCTTCACTGAGTACACACATTGTATTTCATCTCCTATGGCTGCTTCATTGAGTTCCCTTAGTGTGTGTCTTCTATTAATCTTCCATCCTGCTCTGCCCACTCCTTCAGCTCAGTAATGTACAGAGGCAGGGATTCTAGCAGTTATGAATTACAGTTCTTCAATGGTAATACGTAATATTTGCACTTGCTTAATTATGATTCTATTCTTGCTTTTCTAGTAGAGGTAAATAGAGGTGTTTTTCCACTGTCCAGATCACCATCCTACCCATTCAACTTAAGTTGCTGCCTGCCCCATGGGGAAAATAGGAAAATTTCAGAAATACTTAGATTGAAGGATAAACATTTTAACTTTTTGAAAAAGTTTGTTATAGGAATATATGCAATGAAAAGAGCAATTACATGCACAATGTGTCAAGTAACTATTATTACACATGCAGATAGTTGAGATAGTACTTGAAAGAATTCTGGTAGCAAATGATATTCTAAAATTTGGCTAATCATTCAAAGACAACTTTTTGCTCTTAAGAAAGAACTGGTTTGTATTTTGAGATAGTTTATTATCTGGCTTACGGAAATACATTTGTTAATAGTTTTTCTTACAAATTAGTGAATACTTGCATTGCTTTTAAATGAACATCTGTTTTGACTTTGTTTCTGTACTTTTCATGTTAACAAATAAATTTTCCTCGCACAATGCCTTTAAAAATATGTAATTTATTCTTTTCCAAAACATAATATCAATAAATAGATCTCTAGATGGAAGCTCATTAGTTGTTCATGTTGAAAACCTTTGCACAGAGGGAACAAGAACAAACTGACCCATGTACTCCATCAAAATAGTCCATTTTTCAAATATTAAACATAGAAAACTGTGAATAAAAGTATATCTTTAAAAATGACTTTTTGAGTGAGAAACAAATGTAATATGAATTCAAGTGATTCACAATCATAGAGTCAGAAATCATCAAAACATTTTAGGAACTAATCATTTGGGTTTGTTTCTTATGACACAAATTTAGTATTTTTTAATCTAATTAAAATATATTTGAAGAAGTTATTCACTGAAGTCGTGCATTAAGAATATTATGTTTGTTACTTTACATTTATAAATTTACATTTACTTCATATTCTTTTAAGTCTGAAGTGTTAAACTTGACGCTTTTCTAGCTTTGTTGCTTTAATTTCTGTTCATTGTGAAACTTGGAGTGAAAACATGCAAAGAATTTTATTATATAGAGATGTTGCTTTCCTATCGCATTCCATTTGATATTTTTAAATTCTCATTAATTTTACAATGTTGCTTGTGTAAACAATTCTACAAATCTAAAATTCACTCCTAGATTTTAGGGCTTTAATTCAACTTTGAACGCCCACTACATTTATCAAGTTGAATGTTGATATCTGTTGTGGAATGTGTTTAATTTTGTTCTGATTCTGTTGATAATTGAATGTTTGGCAGAACCATGGTGGGAAACAGAGAACCAAAATTATTAATAGCACAGATCTCTCTGGGTTTGTATCAAAATTATGACAGTTAAAATTGTCAGTCTTTCAAAATATGTTCAAGTTCTTAAGTATTCTGCAACTGTTGTGTGATAACTTTTCTAGATATGGAAGTTATTGTTTAGTACTTATTTACCTTTATATTTTCTGTGCAAGGAGATCTGTATTTTCTTCAGAGGATTTTTAGATAGGAGTAATTTCTTGGAATTAGTTGCACTGATGATTTTGAGAAGCAGATTATTTATAGAGCCAACATGTTGACACACTATCAACCGTTTAAAAAAAAAAAAAAAGACTAATAAGGTTAATTGTCATATGAACCCTCCTCTGTAGTCTGCAATCTGTAGGCTTTGATTGTTTCTCTGGGGGAAACTCTGCCCAGATGGCATTTTCCTCAAGGCCCTGACCCACAAGAGGCCTGTGGAGATGGAGAACAAGGTGCATCTCCACAGACTAATTAATTTACTATTATAGCACCTGTTCCAGAATAGATAGGGCTGGAAAGGAAAACAGTCCCTGGGCACAGTGGTAGGCTCACTGGTAAATGGATTTGAGCTGATTATATTAAGCTGATGCTTTGATCATCTAAAGGCGTTAAAATGGAAATATGTTTTTGCTGGCTGTTGGCCTCCATGTGAGTGCAGTTTGTATTATAAGTGAGCAGTAAGGAAAAAGCTGGTTTGGACTCAAGCAAATAGCTTTTTAAAAGTGCACAAGAGAAGTGCACTCACCCGCATTTCAAATTCAGGAATATTAACACGCATGATCATTTGTACTCAAAGCATTTCCTTAGATATTTTGGTATTTTGTTCATATTCTACTAAGTCATCAGTATGAAACCCTAGAAATCCACCCATTTTCTGTCACCCATATGGTGTCAATACATATTCTTCCACTTGATTAAGGTATGTTTTGGTTATTTAAGGAATTGAATTATATTTGTTGGAAATAGAAGTAACCTCTTCCATAAAATCTTGGCAAACTGTGCAATTAAATGCTGATCAAATTGTAACAGGCAATGACAAATCCTTGTGTAAACATTGCTGAGTAGTAAGTGGATTTACAATGTGTTAATCTGTACTCACTTTCACTTTATTGCCATTTGGATTCCCAGAAGGATAAGCTGTAGTTTTATTGGCCCTATGAGGCCATACTGTTATTTGCCTTTTCAAATCAACTCAGTGATTTTTATTTTTTTTTCATTTTATTTACTTAACAAGCATGGATGCTATAAGCTGTAGGGTAAAATTAATTGACCTTTGCCATTGTAAGGTTAAAAGTGTGTGTAATTAAGGTCCTGCTAAATAATGCTTTCTTTAAAGCAGCAGCAAAATTACAACAAGCAGTATCAAAACTAAATAGCATATATTATTAATGCAGGAGGCAAAACTGTTCTCTCCATCAGAATTATAGAAATATTTCCATATGCTCACATTTTTTTAAAAGAAAATGTAGAGAATAATTGTATCATAAGTAACTTTATATGAAGTCATAAAAATGATAACATCATGAAGCAGCCTAGTACACGAGGAGTACAGTGAACAGAAGTACATGAACAGGATTCTAGATGTCTGCATGATTTGTTTTAACAACATGGCACTCAAACCCTTGATGGATTAATAAAGTTCAGTGAAACTTGTGCTGTGCAGCTCCTTTAAGAAAAATAGGCTCCTGAAGGAGTTTGTAGAGTTATTTGCAACAAACGGCAGAAAAATAATGAAGAATTATTTAAAAAAAATTATTTCAGTGCTTCTTGAGAATTGCTAGCTTAAAATAAGGCAAGAAAGCTACTTAATGCCTTCAAGGGAGAAGCATCTTGCACCCACTGCTTTGGTGTGGGGTGAAAGAGATGGGGAATAGAGTCATAAGGGAACAAAGTCTGGGCTGGTGGATGCAACTGTGTCGCAACCAGCCAGGCTGATTCCCAGTGGCAGCGCGTTGCCTGTAGTGGCCCATTTAACTTCCAAGTTAACGTTGGGACTCTGTGCTTTGGTGTGAAGTTCTGCACTGAACTGTGGTAAACAGTATGCTGCAAAAGGTGAAAAAAAATCTTAAAGGTTGGTATAGGCTGTTAATTAAAACGGAAGACCAAAACTTTGGGTTAATCTTAGCACTTCTGTTGTTCAGACTTGATTCCACTGAAGATACTTGAATCAATAGCAAAAGCTTCTTTCACTTTGGAGGGAAAAGGGCTGTGTTTTGCAAGGTAATACAATAAGTAAAAAATTAGCTTAAAGGCTTTTTTGTTTGTTTATTTCCTGAAACAAACCTGGAATTAATTCTGTTTTGAAGAATCCATTCTGTTCCAGGATGTATTTTCTTCTTAATTTTTTTGTGATATTTTTAAGGTAAAGATGACTATCTGAAGATCTAGAAGCACCTTTCTATAAATATTTGTTCTGAAGATAGGTAGAGGTCCATTTTTTTTAAAGTAGATAAATTCTGTAAGAAAAATGCTCAAATATTCCCAGAGAGTCACCAGTTAGTTGGATATAGAGCAGATGATAAGTCTGGACTCTAAATTTAGTGCCCTAGGCTCAGAACAAACTGTTCTGTAAGTTGCAACCAAGAGTAACTGCTGGGGATCTTATCAAGCATGAGACAGCTCTTGAGATTCAAAAAAGGTTAGAGTATGGAAACAAAAGAGTACAACAGATTCATTTAGACTGAAGGATAGTGTACAGTAAGATTTTCGGCAAGAAAGATTAAAGCTGTTTCCTATAAGCTTTTATTTTGCCATGTTTTTTCTTCAACTTTGAGCAACAAAATGCTCCAAGAGAACAACTGTAAGTAACTTAAAGATTAAAGAATTAAAATGTCTGATTACTGTGCAAAGAAAGAATCTATTAAGTCTGGTGACTGATCTCTCAGTTAAAAGTCCTCATGAAGATCACTGAAATGGCTGGACTCAGAACCTTGACAGCATAATTGCTTCAAATGCCTGTCAATCTGCTTAACTCTGTAAAGATGGAACTCTACCACATGCATGGATTTCTATATGCATTAATTAACTTAAAATCTATTCCTCCAAAGCTTCATTGTTCCCTTCTTTTTTTCCTGCCCTCCTTCTTCAATTCTTAAACCTTATTTAAAAAAAATATTTCATCTCCTCAGGAAAAGAGAGACACTGGACTTGTTCTATCTTTTCATTAGATATATTAAGAAAAAGGAGGTTGATCCATACTTACTTTCCATTTGCTACAGATGACTTTCAAGCACCGTTCCACTTCAGCTCTTGGCATGTTCTTTCTGCTGTTGGCTGCTCCCTCATTTCTTGTTTTTTGCTGATCAGTGATGTTTTCTGAGCACTCCTCAACAGGCAAAGGCAGAGGAATGTTGTTTTCGCTGTAGAACATTTGTTTTACTCTCTTGGGTTCCTAAAAATAGCAAGAGATTGAGCTACTTTTTTAAGAACCCAGAAGTAGGCTCTCAAGATCACCAATCACCCAAAGAAATGGGGAGATTTTATCAGATACGTGAAGCTTGGAACAAATCAGCTGAGAGACTGCCAAAACATTGAACCATAGAAAACTAGAAATAGGCATCAACTCCAGACTAGAGGCTTTCTTCTGTTACAATGAAAAATATTTACAGAAAAATCAAAGCTTCTGTTTTCACAAAGAGAAGGAATTTTTTAATCTGAATTGTACATGGCTAAAAGTATACCTAGAAGAAACAGTTTGGGAAAGCGAAAACAAAATGAGGAGAATGCCCAAGGCAGGGTGACTGATAGAGACTGGGCAAATTAAAAAACATCTGGTGAGGTCAGTGCCTCTGGTTGTAGGCTGGAGTTTTCTAAACCACTTAACTGCTACAATTGTGAAATCAGCAGGTATTAGGTTGTTAGTGCTTTTTTTTTCCCCCTACTTATGCAATTTGATTAAAACAAGAAGTCACAGGTGACTGAAAGCAGAGCACTTGCTATGAAGGTTTCCAGTGTATTGTTTTACAGGTCCTGAAGCAAAAAGTCAGTTAAATTTGCTCAGGACTTTGTGATCTTCATAGCCTCTTGTGCTATGAAACAAGAAAGTACTTGCAAAACGATCCGATAATATACTTAAATATATACTTTATTTTTGTGTGTGTGAAGCACTCTCAGTATAGAAGAAGCAATTTTTCTGGAAGTGATGGTGAACTAGGAAGCTGGCACATGGAAGGTATTTATCTACCGCAGTTTGTCAAAGAACCCTGGCTGGTGTTTGTTTTCTGTTTAGAATGTGCTGAGCACATACAGCACTTGTAGCAACTGCATCTCCCCAGCTAGTTAGCAGACTCTCTGTTTGTATATTAATTTTAAATGAGTGACTCTCAGTCACCTCGGTATAAGCAGAGATGGGAATATTTTAAAGTTCAAATTGATCAATATGAGGCTTGCTTATTTTGTCAATCAGAAGCTGTTTGTGAATAGTGTTAGGCCAAGCTCTTCGCTACATCTTAGCATGATGTTTGAAGTTATAACGATCTTTGTGAATCGAAACTCAGGAGGTTGTTTGCAATTTTCTATTAACACAAATGTACTGATTAGCTGACTTTATTAGTAACGGCCTCATATTCAACCAGTATTATATGACACGCACACTTTAAAATGCTCAACACTGATTCTGTTAGCTTTATTTCTGATTTATGTATCAGATAAACAGTATTATAACAATGTCCTGCTGTTACTCTGGTTTGATATTTATTACACAATTATCTTCACTGCAATTACTTTCTGCTGATTGAAAGCACTATTCAAACTTTTTTTTAAAAAGCAGGAATTTTGGCAGTGTAGATTGTTAGCCCAACAACCTTGCTAATATAGGGACAATAACTCTCAGTTGCCTGGTTACGAGTAGAGTTCACTTTGCTGGCCAACCATGTACATTGTTATCATGCGAATTAAAAACCTAACTTATTCCCTAACAGCTCCTTTGGATGCTGATATGCAAAGCTGAAAAATTATGGGAATGCTACTTTAGAGATGTGTTTGTATCAAGAATGAAAGAAGAAAGGAGCTGCGTGAGCAGATGAATATGGAAGAAGTTTCATGCTCCTGTTTAAGCTGACGGCACAGAGAGAAAGCTGCATCTTTATCTGGGTGAAGGTGGACACCAGTGTGCTACCTGTAAAATGCTTCCACTCAGAAGTTTAGTTATTAAGCAGGAATATATCATCAGTGATAATAGTGTGGAAGTGTATTGCATTCTCTGAAACAGTGAGAACCGAGCAAGACAGTTGGGTTTTGTGGAGTTCTATTAATATTATAGTAGAGCATTAAACAAAAAATATTTTCTGAGAAGTATGAGCTATGGGAATTACATTAATCTCCTGAACTGGAACTGTAGAGGCTTAGAAAGCTTAAATCAAGGGCATCCAAATTTTCCCCGACTAAGGGCTGTGTTGGCATCTTGTCTAGAGCTTGAGGGTTGAATCTCATTGATAATTGTCAGCCTCCTCTTTAACATGAAGCTGCAACTAAGGGGATAAGCTCAAAACTAGAGAGTAAAACATCCTGGGTACCTGCACGAGAGTTTGGGGTTTTTATTTTAAAATGTCTATGCAGCAGGAAGCACTGTTATTCCTGTTTTTACCCCTCGATAGTTTTCATGTTCACTGCCATCAGGATATATTAGATTGGAATCTAAGAGTCAAGCTAATTTCTTTTTGTCTAATGTGTCAACAACAGTAATAATGTCTCTGCATGCAAAAAATTAGGTGGTTTAATCTAGCCTGTTCCCATCATTTCATTACGGAACCATCTATGAATTGCGAAGATTTGGTTTCTAGTGACCAGTTGTGACAATGCATAAAATATCATACAATAAGTAACCAATAACAAATTAACAGACAAATTTGCTTTAAGCATTGCCTTTAGTAGGTTTTGGGGTTTTTTCTGTCTTGCTGGGTCGGTACTTGTAACAGTGATATACAAGTGATATATGCAATATACTAGAGCATATATCGAACTCAAATCCAGGACTTCTGTATTGAATCTGAGAGTTCACAAAGAAACTTCTGTTTGATCAGAAGTATCATTTTCTTCCTGGTTCTTTCCATAAGACAATTTTCCCGCCACTCCAAGTTCATCTATGGAGATCTATAAAACCATGATTTGAACAATGTCTAAAAAAGTGTTCTGTATTCAAGTAAGAACAGCTAGAATAACAAATTCAGAGTGTAGGACAATAGGAAAAGAGTTTCTCTTTCACATCTCTCATATCATCTCTACCATAACCCTTGCATGTTTTTTGGTAACTGAAGTATGAATATGTAACTACAAAGCTTTTAGAACTTTCAGTGATTTCCTTCGGTTTTGGTTGCACACGCTTACACACACATTTCACTTGTGCTACATATGCCAATGTACACCGTATCTCAAATTACGTCTGTTAAATACATTAATAAGTAGCTTTGCTTTACTTAGAACAGTAATTTGGGTTATTCAGGGCCTTGAGAATGATTGTACTGCAGGTTATTAGGAAGCATGTTCTGGTCAAATCTTAGAACATGTGTATATGAGTATTGGATCTATCCACCACTCTGCCTCTTGCTTTTGTGATGGATTATTTTCCATGATACAACATTTCTGTTAGATCTTCCATGTTAAATGAAAAATGCATTTACAGTGAATATTACACTGAAGCTTAGATGCTAAACAGATGGGGCAATAGAGAGAGATTCACTGAAATGATCCCACAGAAAATAACTTTTTATTTCTGCAAAATCTTCCCCTTTATTTTTGGTAGGTGAAAAGAGAATAAGGTGCGTATCAAATAGCTGTTTAAGATAAAAGGATGTTTTGAATGGGCGGGTGGGGAAACCTGTTTTATTTCAAATAGAAGAAAGTTGCAGTATGTGCAGGTGGATTGCAGAAGGTTTCCCTCTTCTGAAGCCCATCTGGGAAGTTAGTTTAGCTCTATTGATGTTTAAGACTCCTTCTTTCATCACAGCCACATGCCAAGACAATAAGTAATTGAACTGCGTGTTTTGCCTTTTTAAAAAGGTGTAATCTCCTTCTGAAGTGCAGAGAGATGTTTAGCAGGATTTTTCTAATTTATCTGTCATCGCACCAGGCAGGCGAGATTCCAAGCCTAGACTGCAGTCTGTCTTTATCATCTCTTTTTGATGAACACCTGTTTCTGATGTACAAATGTGTATCTGCTGAGATTCAAAATTGAAATAATTTTAACAGTATAAGAATAATTAAGAATCTTTTTTGGAGGTCCACCTGTTCAAAATACTGTATTGTTTATTTCTACAGTACATCTAACAGACAGACATTTTTAGCAATTATGATTGCATAGGCATCATTTTTCTGTAGTATTTTAACCTAGAAATGAAATTATTTGTAATTTAAAAATACTAAAACAGAATTCTGGAAATGCAAAAAAAGGGGGGTTATTTAGACATAAATTGCAATTTATGTACTGTCTCTAATATAACTATTAAAAGAATAAATACTGTCCTTTAAAATAATAGATATCTTCCATGTTTTCAAATTTAGCATGTGAAAACAGATCAACATAACTTAAATCACTTTTTTTGAGCTAAAGCTATCTTATTTACAAGATGAAAATAATTATTTCATAAAAATCTCTCACCAAATAAAGCAAATATTGCGAAGTTCTGAAATTATTTTTTAAACATAGCTGTGCATGGTGCACTTGAAAAACAGAAACATTAACTGGAATATTTAAACTGGTTTTATTTTAAACATGAATCATTCATTTAATGTATTTTATAGCTTAAAATGCAAAGAATTACATTTTTTACAAATTAAATCAGAAATTCTCATTGTTCTTTCTAATTTGTTATACTTAGATGATAACTGAACAAGTCTTAAAAATTGAAATTTTGAATAAACAAATATATATTCATGTATAAATGCAAAAATACATCCCTTAGTTCCTAAGTTATATGGCTTTATTATAGATTTATATCCCTACATGAGTAGGAGACATTGAAGGCTGGTTAAAGACTTGTCAGTGATTTATCAGTATCAAGATGGGGTGGATATTTGCAACTACAATGTAATTCTTACTATCTGTTACTATTTCTTAATTTAATTTCAAAGTGAGGACCAAAGTGTATATAAACTAGATAAGTATGAATGTTTCAATAGATAATCCCTTTTTTAAAGTAAATAAAATAAAATATAAATTTAAAGAAGCGGGGAAATCTCAAAAATTTGCATGTAGCTTTATTCTCACTAGTACTGTTTCTGATTCACTGAGGTTATTAGGGAGTAATATTCACAGACGAGCAGGACTCGTTGTTGATTCTTACATAGGTCTCCATATCTTTCACATTTTAGTCAAATTATCTAACCCAGTTGAAGAGATTTCCTACTAATTTCTGTTCCTGTCTCAAACACTCTTTATGCTATTGATCTCATGTAACCTCTCATCGAAGATTATTCCATTGCTGAGTGGAACAATGGAATAAAACTTACTATTAACTATGATGAACCCTATAAACATTAGTTAAGTATTTAGGTTTTGCAAATTTCCATTATAACACCTTGCTTTCATCTGCTTTACTCTTCCAAAGCTTCAGCCATTTAAGAAACCTTGGTCAGCTAGTTTCTGCTAGCAGTCTATGATGTTTTATCATTCATTTGAAAGTTAAAATAAAATCTCTCCAACCATTTTGTAGGTGGCGGCAGTTGACTCAAAATGCTTTTTTACTCTTTGCGGTATGGAGGGAAATACAATACTAAGAATTGGTTTTTCCTGGGTTTAAAGGAAGAGGCTGAAATATGGGCACAGTCATCTATAAATGAACACTTTGGCTTGACTTGAGGAGAATAACTTGAGGAAGAAATTTCAGTTTCAAAGTTTGTTTTGAAGAATGTTTATTTTTCCATCTCCTAAGATTTTTGCAGGGCTTTTGTAATGCTGTGTTTGAACTCTAAACTGTTACTTGTTTGAGACATGCTTTTTGGTCCATGTATCCTTCAGTTTCATCACCTTTTCTTTTTTTCTAAAATGTATAATTATAAAAATTATTTATGTCAAGTTAACAAACCTACTCATGTTGCTATAGTGAGCTAATAATTGCAGGACTACAGTGAACATATAACTATGGCAAAGACTGTCAAAACACTTTATTTTGTGTAGAAATATATTTTGACCCTGTCCTGGAAAAAGTGCCAAAATGATGTCTTTAGGTTTCAAAAAAAAAAATTAAATTAAAGTATTTTTTTTAAAAAGGCAGCAGATTGAGTGACACAAATGTCTTAGCAGATTTGTCTGTTTCAGTGAATTATTTGCTCGTTAAAAACAATATAAACAATTTAAAATTATGTATTAAAGTTATTTTTCACTTGGAAATCACTACATTACCTTTCAAATTTGACTGAACACATTTTAAGGATCTCAATATCAAAACAAAATGGATATGATGAAACACTACCTTTTTATTTTCATAGTGAAGTAAAAAATAATGGAAAAAAATTAAGTTTCTGAAAAGCTGGAAAAGAAGCTATTTGTCCAGCTTAGGGTGCAAGTAATGTAGAGCAGATAAAAATTATTGAATTAATGAAAAAAAATGGAATACAATGATAACATGTTCTACAAAACATGCAGAAAAAGGAGGGCCATTTATTCTTTTTAATATGTCTGTATTCCTTAGTCCATACTATTTAACATGTTTCAAGCTTTCATTTAAAAATGAATTTCTGGGTTGTTTTTTTTTTCCTGTTGTAGTGATACAGATGTCACAGTGCAGACAGACATCCTGTCATGTTGAATTTAGTCTTGCGGAAAGGTGTCTCTAGGCAAACAATAACAGCAGCAGAAGTGGGACTGCCATGTTCCTGCATCACATTCCCTACAATGAGCACTTCACAGTCTAGTTACAGCCATTTACAGTCAAACCTAATTAAACACAAGCACGTTTTTCTTTCTAGTAAAAGCAAACAACTCGTGTATAATGGTTATGTTGTTAACTTTAATAAAAACCTACAAACTGTGAAGGATGAGATTCCAACAGAAGGTTAAGTCAGCAGTGAAGAGTTTTGGATTCATTGTGTAACAGTTCAGCTAGTTAGGAAACAGAAAAACAATGTTCTGGATTTTTTTATTGTTTGTTTTGTTTTCCACCTTTCCCCTGCCCTTTTCCTATTTTTACGCTTAGGTAATCCAGCGAATGATGCTTTCTTTCCTAAGGAAATACAACTTACTGTTGAAACTGGGTATATGTGTGCACCTTAAAGTGTGTGGAACTATACAGAATTTAGTGGAAAGAAAGGAATTATGTTTAACCATTGACATTTACTTTCTGAATAGAGGAAGAAAAGTTTTGGAAAAGGTGGGAGTATGTAGCTTCAAACAAGAATTTTTTAAGGAGGGAGGAAGGGTGGAATCTTAAATAGTTCCATTTTAAAACATTGTATGATAAAGGCAAGATCTAAACATGAAGTAGACTTGGCCATCCTTAATGGGGGACTCTGGTGCTTGCTGATCATAGCCGTGTAGACTTTATTTGTGCAAGGCTGCGCAAAATCAATACAAAGGTGAAGACACTGGTTTCATTGAATGTAAGATGTAGTCTCACTCCTTTTTGAGATCAAATGAGCAAGTTAAAAGAACGTTGCCTCCGTTGTTTTTAGGGTCTTCTGTTCTAATAATGTTCTATACTTTCTTCTTCACTTAGTTCTGATGATTTAGGTAGGATAATTTATCCTGTTGGATGTTCAGTCTAGAACAGATTCGCAACGCTGTTTCCTCCTGAACATTCTTCTAATTGCTGAAAATCAGCTCTTATATATTGATACATGGAGAGATGCCCATCTGGGGTTATTTTAGGTGGAGTATCTCTTTTCTATGGTCTTATGTGTAGAAATTCCATGCTACTTTTTAATTATAAATGTATTAAACTAATTGAAATATTATAACTAAAGGAATTTTTATGTCCAGCTGAAACATTTCCTTTCTTAAAGGCCATTTCAAACCTGAAATTACTAGTGAATATAATCTTCCATTTAAGTGATCCTTTATACATATTTTGTTGAACACAATATCCCTCTTATTTATGTGGGCCATGGAAATTCACTTTTTTAATGCTTCTGCTTACATCTTATTTTCTAAACCTTTGAATAGCATCACTATCCCTTTTTGTTTCTGATTCTGACACATAGTAGAATGCGCCAAGCCCCAGTCACTTGTGTTATTTCAGGTGTACGAGTTAGTGATTTCTGTGAACAAAGTGGCTGCCTGTATTTCTGTCTTTGTTTCCTTCTTTAATCTTTTCACCCAAATTGTTATGTCAACAGCCATACCTATAAAATATACACTAAGTTACTAGATGAGTTAAGATAATCTTTACTTTCTAACCCACACAGAAATGCAAGGCCCAGCTTCAGTAACACATTCTGTTAGACTGTAGTTCCTCTAAATTTAATTTATGTCCTTGAGATAGTTTTTAGAGGTGAAAGGATGATCAGAAAGCTTACAAAGAATTATTAGTATTTTCATTGTATTGGTGTCTGAAGCTCTAGCTGTTGGTCCATATGCTTTTTATTATTATGTTATAATAAAGGTGCAAATACAGAAGAAAGAGGTAGACCCTGACCTGAAGAACTTATAGTCAAAGTAGAATCATGAACAGAAAGAGAGCGAGGGTGTCAGAAGTCTTTCATTAGAGTGATTTAGAAAAATGATGCATTTGGGGAGGTGTCAAAGGGGAGGCATTAAGAGATATTAGAGATACCAGTTGGAGTTAGAAGAATGGTTTAAAGTAGGGACAAAAAGGAAACCTTGAACTTTTTCCTGAGAAAAGCTTTTATAGTAAACCTATGAGTAGTAAAAAATTCAGTGGACACTGAGTCTATGCAGTTGAACTATGGACACTGTCATTCAAGAGAGTCATCTACTCATTATTCTTTGAGTTTTTTTGACAAGACCGAGATTTCACAGTAGATGAAAATTTTCAGTTTTTCATTGCCACGCCAAAATATGACTCTTTCTCTCTCTATATATATAAGATTTCTATGCTTTCAGTTAACTAAAATATTCTATTTAGTATTTTACACATACTGTAGATACTTTGTGTGGATACTGGTGAATCCTGATCTGGGTTTTGTACAGTTTTTATGTTGATGCATGGAAGACAATTTATAAGACATCATTTGTAACTTTGTGGCTTTCAGTGTTTCGGTGCTTTTGATGATGCTGTAGAAAGATTCAAGTGAAAAGGGATATATACTGCCAACTGATGATTGGAAAAAGCCTAACTGGGTTTTTTTGAGTTATAAAATCCCCACGCATCAAGAAAAAACACGTAAATATTAAAAGGAAATCTACTTGCTCATAAACCTTTGGAAATTTTCATATTGTCAATTATTGTCGTATGTTATCAAATATGAACATACTGTCAATTGTCTTAAAGCTTTGGCAATTGTCAGTAAGTTAATAACAGAGTACTGCATATTACTGTGTCTGTTGTGTGGGAGGTTGGAGGTACCTCCACAAGGCTCTCCTAAACATTTGTGTGGTCCTCCTGACTCTTTCCATCTTCTCTTTTTGGGTCCCAGCCCTTCATGGCCTTCTGGACAACCACAGAGAAACCGTGCTTCAGCTGGATCTTTTATGCTGTTGCTTTCTTACAGGCTGATAGGGGAAATAATAGAGAAAAAAAAAAACACCCTAATAATAAAATCAAGTGTTTTATGAATAGTTTCCTGTTGGTGATCAGAAGCTAAGTTAACGGAACATTTTGCCCAAGCATACTTTATAGGTCTTACTTTTTATAGACACTTTTGTAATTTTTTATTTAGCTTCTTTACCTGCTTCTAGCAGGTCACAAAGGAAAGGAACATGAAAATGTTGTTACACATTTTCTTTAACCGTTTTATTGCTCAGTAGACCTTTGGTTGCCTTCCACATATCTCCTTTTCTCTGGGGACCAAAAGAGGAGGTTGCAATTGGCTTCCTCTAACTGCACTCGTGCAACCTTGTTTCATGGGTCACAGATTTGTTAATCTGGGTCCAAATGGTCGAAAGGAACAAAGAGTGGGTCTTTGGCCAGGGATTTAAGCAGGCTACCTGCTTTAAACTGAAAAAAAAATATTAAGCACTCTAGTAAACTTTATTTCTGCATCTATTTTAAAAAGCCATGTAGAAAAGAGTGGAAGAAGTACAGATGGCTATTGAAGGTTATTCACGATATGTGACAATGGCTGGTGAGTTCCCCCGTTCCTTTTTTTTTTCCCCCAACAGAAAGCTCAAATCTCAGCAGAATGAAATATATATTGCAGAAAATACCAGCCTTCCTTTTTTTCCTAGAAAAGAAAAATGCTAAAAGCTGGTCAGCTATTCTTTTTCTTTTCCATTTTTAAATTAAAATTTATTTTCTTTTCTAGAAGCATGAAGAAAATTTATACAGTACTGCTTACAGTTGCGTGTCTTTAATAGCAGAAAAAGATGAACTGCAGAGAGAGACAGAATAAGACAATAGTTAATGTTGTGAAAGACAGGGGAGGAACCTGTGCTGGATGCTTGCTCACTTACTAAGGTGAAAGGCCAGGAGAAGGCCAGTGGTAGGATGTGTGAGAGAGTCCAAAAAGAAGTTCTCCTTGCATAGCAGTAGATTGCATGGCTTGTGATAGTTTGTCAGAAATCCATCAGATGAAGATATGCTGAAGAAGTGGGCTTTTGTAAAAGAAAAGCAAAAATGAAGGTACAGAAAAACATCATAAGTATTACTCCCTTTCTCCAGTGGAAGGACAAGGGGACATTCCCAGCATGTGGCAAATCCATTCAACCAGGTCTGGAGTCTTTGGTTTTGTAAGTCAGGAGAAAGTGAGGGTAGATTCAGCCAGTCTAGTGCCTGCAAATGTACAGAGAAAAGAAGGTGACATGGCAGAATGTTCCTGATTTGAATCCAGTGAAGACTGTACGTCCTGTTCCCTATCTAAACTGAATCCTCTATTACTTGGGCAATTATAATGGAAGATCTTGACTTAAAACTGATTACTAACTGAATAAAATTTGGAGACTTGGCACTGTATTAGAAGAAAAATATAATAAAACAGAGAATTGCTTAGTTGGATACAGTTGCTACAGTATGTTTGAAGTCTTAGCAGGATCAAAAAGCATTTTAGAACTGAGGCTATACAAGAATTTTCCTACTATGAAAACTTGCTTGACTGAACAAGTTAAGATTGTTCGGTATGTGGGTTCCTATCTGTTATATACTGACAGGTATTTTTGTTACCAGAACCGGCTAACTGTTTTCTACAAGTCAAAAGTATGAAAACTATCGAGATTTCTGGTAAATACTGTCAGAAAACAAATACATATCACATTGTGTGGTACAATAGTTGAACACTTCCCTTTACTAGGAGAGAGATTTGAAAGATTAAATCTGATTTTTAAAATTTTCTAGAGTAAAATATGTGATTCCAAACATTCTACAAGATGACATGTGAACTATTTATTCAGTTCCAGTTTTCCAAGTATTCAGTAGAATTGTGAATTACTTTTAATCCAATTATGTTAACACAGATAAGACAAAACATCTCAACCATATAATGTCTAACTTTTTATTCCTTATCTCTGTTGCATTAAAGTAGTGGGTCAGATTAGAGAATCTAGATCTAAACATGTCCAGTGCTAAAATGGAGACCTGGGATGACTAAAATTCCTTCTGGCTTTGTAGGTGTCCCTAACTTACACATGCTTTGTTGGTAACAGTTAATGAGCTAAGTGAACTTTTTGGAATCCTGGAAGCATCTGACCTATGGCACTACTTTAAGCCCAGTAGTATATCTTTTTGGTGCTACTGAGACTTAAATAATAATAATTATTATACTGATAATTTACAGCCTGAGTACCTTGAACTCGTGAAGTGACAGCTGAAACAAGGTCAGAAAGACCCAAAGATGCAGTAGGATATGGCAGATTTTGGTCACAATATTGTGGGAAACAGTTCCAGTTTAAACAAAACAAAGCTAAACAAATCTTCTAAAGCTAGAGGAATAATCATTAACTCTTTTGTGATACAGGATTTCTTTGGCTCAGAAGATATCATCTTCTATTACCTCCGCCTTAGGGTTTCAGGAGGGCAGAAATACACATGGTACATGCTCTGCCACCTTAAACTTTGACTGAGGGAGGCAAGGGAAATGCTTAAAGGAGAGTCATGGGAGGGCAAGGTTTTAAATAAAAACTGCATTGCAACACAATGCAACTCTTCAGGAGTATGTATCCCGTACAATACAATCCCTGTCCCTGAAATCTTCAAGGTGACCTCCCACTTGTGTTGAAAAAAAGTCTTTGGGAGGGACCACCCGGCTAGGAACTGGAGCTCTAAGTGTTGCCTTGTAGGTCTAGTAGAGTTCAGGAATGTCCCTGTTTAGATGGCTTTGTATTTTTTGTTTTAATTGTTCTCTCAGCTCTGAATGAAAAAAAATGAACAATAATAGAGCTGTGTGAGATTGAAATATATGAATCCATAATAATTTCCCTCGGCTTTCAAGAAAGCTGAAGAGTAAATATCAAACCGCTCAGAATTAGTGAGCTCTAAGTCTTCTGTCTCTTCTGACCCTTTTTAATTCTAGTCTTACATTGTAGGTGCCACGTTGCTACAAAGCGGCATTTAATGTGATCTGAGAGCTATTGTGGTGGTTTTGGGTCATCAGCTAGAAAGAGTTACTTTTAGGCCAGCAATTGTTCATTCTCCCTTTCTGTCTCCTAATTTGCTTTCATTTCTGTGCATATTTTTTTGTCTTTTGTACAGTAGGTTCACTCAAGGTTTATAGCTAGTTATCTTTTCATTTGCTCTCATTATTCCAAACTTAAATAAAAATTAAGAACAGGGCACTAAACAAAACTAAACCAATTCTATTGTGAAAGTAACCCGGGAAAATTTGTTTCACTGGTTCAGGTTATAGTAGAAACTAATATTTTAATCTCATGAATGATAAATCTTTTATAGTGCTTTATGGTTATTTTTGTGTGGATAAGTTACAAACAAAGGTGAAAAACTGAAGTCTAAACATTTCCTGCAGTCACGTGAGAGACTTCCTCTTAAAGTTTCTGGTATTTTCAAAGCAAATAGGCTAATGGCAAATGTGCCTATTGAAACCTGAGCTCTCGTCTGCAAATGTGTTAGCTATGGCATCTCCTCAATTTAAATACTATGCATTCTGCTGTATTTTCTGCATTTAAAGGAAGTCACATTCTCTTCCCCCCTGCCTTCAATGCAGTCAGCATCTCTTTAATTTTTTCCAATAATATTGCAGTACTTCAGTACTCATTTTAAAGATAGATGGAATTTTTTTTTCTCATAAAGAAGAACATTGTGGGGTAAAAAAACCCGCTGGATGTGATTTCAAAAAATGTCAAAATATGTCAAACGAGGAAACCACTCAAGGGTTTCATTAACTGAAGCTTTGGTGATAAGTGTCATCTTGTCAAAGACCCACCCATCTCTCCCAATACATTACCAAATGTACTAATTTCCTTGCTGAGCTTGATGTTTATTGTATAGCTGAAATTGAAAATGGTCGGTAATGGAGTGAGCTTCAATCCAAGACCAATTCTGAATCTAAATTACTTGCTTCATTCAATAGCATTGACAGAGGAGAGCTTTGTGCACCTTGTACCTAATCAACCCTTACTGTGACCCTAAATTCAGCAGTCTTCAGAGATTAATAATAAAATCCTCAGTTCAAACAAGTATTTGCCCTGAACAAGTTGCCCATTTCTTATGCTGAAAATGAAAGAATGTGACGTTTTTTAAAGCTCTGCATGTTGTGGACCCTCACTAATTTTTGGTCTTTGACCTAAGGAGGCAGTTTAATGAACAGAAATCCTATATAGACCTGAAGTTTGCGTCCTTAAAGAAAACATATTTTTGAAGGATTAATTTCAATTTTATTCTTTTTTAAAATAGAAATTAAATTATAACATCTATTTAGATGTGTGAAATATTATTTTTGTCCAAACCCAGGTCTACTTCTGTAGAACCACAAATAATTAAGAGTAATTATTAAGAGGATAAGTAATTTCATTTTATTTTGTTCAGAGACTATAAACTCTTTTCAAGATAGTGATTTACTCAGTTTCAGAAGTTTTCACCAGGTTGCGAAAGTGTGGGAGCTGTTGTATCCTGGACTTTGCTCTATCTATGCCACAGATGGTACAGGTCAGTGTACAGTAGACTTGGTTTCTAATTTGGGATCTAAATACATTGAGAGAAAGGGAGAAAGTTGTTGCTGCTGAAATCAACAGGGAAAAGTCCGAACCAGAAAAGGAGAACAATGATCCATACTGACAGGGCAGAATGAAATTTCCCTTTGTTTAGTAACATCCAGTTTCGGTGCAGGAGACCATGACGCGGTCTTTAGTTGTTGGGAAATGTGGGCAGCAGTCAGCTTAGGGAGCAGAGTTCTCTGGCTGCTCTGGATGGAGTCTGGGAGTGTGGTGAAAGGGACAGCTAGATGATGTTGCAGTACAGTTAAGTACATCTGTTCCCTTCAGGAGAGGGCAGTAGGGAGGTATGTAACATTGCCTACTAATTCTATGGGGAAGAAAGTGAAATTTGGGGGCTTAAATGCTCCTTATCTAACTATTTACTTGCAACAACTACCAACCTTATCACTGCCTTCCACTACCTGAAGGGAACTCACAGGAATGCTGGGGAGAGACTTTTTACAAAAGTGTCCACCAATAGGACAAGGGGAAATGGATTTAAATTAAAGGAAAACAGATTTAGATTGGATCTTAGGAAAAAATTCTTCAGGACGAGGACGGCAAGACTCTGGAATAAATTGTCCAGAGAAGTTGTGGATACTCCCTCCCTTGAGGTGTTCAAGGCCGGGTTGGATGAGGCCTTGAGTAACCTGGTCCTAGTTGAGAGGAGTCCGTGCCCATGGCAGGGGAGTTGGATTAAATAATCTCTAAGGTCCCTTCCAACCTAGGCCATTCTATGATTTGTAAGTGAAGCTGTGTAGAATGACACAGTTCAACTTTTACATTTTGCAGAGTCCTTTGTTGTTCCCAGCATGTGTTTTTTACCCAATGTTTTCTCTGGAACCCTTGGCCACTATGTCCTTCCTGCAGCCAGCAGGCCCCTGCCCATCTCTCTTGGGGAGCTTGGGGAAAAAAAAAAGCCACAAGCTGTTCCATGACTTTCACATCAGGATATATTGAGGGGAAGGCTTGGTTATGCTGAGTTGAAGACACTACTGACCTATTATCTAGAACTCCAATGACTGATTCACACCACTGATCAGTCCCTGCCACCCTTGTAACTTGTATTCACAGTCTTGGGCCATGTTTCTTTAATTTTTATTGACATAAACTAAATTTTAAACCTGTCCATCATAGTTATACCACTGTTAGGTCTAGAGTAAACACCAGAAAGTTCAATAACACTAAACTTTCTGTCACTGCTAAATGGTGCAGCAGAAACCCAGCCTCTGCAGTGAGTCCATGCAGAGTGGCTGCAGAATACTGCTGAATCAGAATCCCTACTTAGCAACACTTATAACAGTGTTTTTCTCGTGCTTTGCAAATATTTAAATGGATAAATAGAACATGATGGAAAACCAGGCAAAATTCACTACACGCTGAGAATCTCGGATTATGGGGAAACTTTGAACATCATCTTGCATATTCATTTCAATAAAGAGGTTGTTTTCTTGCATGTGACAGCAAGCATAGAAAGAAATATGTCTGCTTATTCATTTATTCATTCATTTGTCTCATCTGTAAAGTGGGAACTTGTTTTCCTGGGCAGAATTAAATGATTCTTTAATGCTTATAAAACACATACAGCAGTCTTGTCTCTTGTACTGCTCTTCAGTGCATCTCAGAGCTTTAGTCTCAATATTATGCCTATAGTCAATGGAAATAATTTATGATAAGAGCAAATAAATAAGTTTCACTGAAAATAGTAAATTAGATGATCTCATTAGACCATGGTTATTAGATGGTTATTAGATGGTTACTCATCCAGAGTAACTTCTGAGAAAGTATCAACACTTTATTTCTGATTAGAATCGTGTGCAAAACTAATGTGGTTATTGGTTTATGGCACTACGCTGCACTTACCCTGGATGTTTATTGGCTGAAACAAAAAAAGGGGTTGTGTAATCATTCTTCTGTCCTAAAACCAGATTCTAACAGAAAGTAACATTCTATTCTTCAAGGGCTATTTGTTGAATATTTAGTGAATTGCTGCCACATTTCTTTTCACTGGGGCTGCAGAGCACTTTATACTAACCTATCTTATCTCTTGATGCACTGGAATCCCCTGACCTCTCAGCTTTTTTCTCCAGGATTACTATTGCCTTCTTTCCTATTGCTCTTTTGAGTGATAGTTTTTTAGGTAATCCATACCTTCCTCAGATTGTTTCCATACACCTGTTGTCTATGAGACTGAACCTGTAAGCTGGAGTACATCACTGACACCGCTAAACTCATCTTGTAATAAACCTCCTACATATTGTATCCATATTCTAATCAGATATTACTTCTTTCATTAGCATCTTAATTAATATTTTGTTCACCGTAACTCAAATATTGTGTGATGATTACTTGCTTGTTTAGTAATAAATGGCTATATCTGAAAAATGCTTAAAGTAATTTGTTGGCCTGTGGTTACTAGAAGGGCAGCTGGGTCTAGGCTTTTTTCTCTTATCTGAGTGAGATATGATTTGGGGCTTAATTCAGCACCTACAGTGTGCTTTGAGAATTTATAATTCCATTTAATCTATATATGCTTTAATACATGTGTTTGGTCACAAAGGTCTTTCAGTGCTCAAAGCTGATGGGATGGGATTTTTTTTTTGTTTATCTTAGCAGTAGTTACAGGGTAAGCTCATAGCCCCAAAGTCAGTTCCTGTGGGAAATATAAATGTATGTATAGACAGAAGTGTATATTCTCTTTTTCTATATTACTTAATTGAATCTGAGATTCATTTTTTCGTGAACATCTCCTTTGCGCTTATTCCTCATCTTTTCACGATGACGTGAATCATGAGACGGTATCTTTGAAGGTGTTCCCAGATGTAAACATTTCCCTCTATTTCAATTGATTTTGAAGTCATTAGTGTTTCATTCAGCTTGGAACGAGTGGACCTTCAAGCTGGGTGCCAAATCTTGTTTCCAAGGTTACTGCCTCCACTTGGCCTTCTGGATTTTCCCAGCTGTTTGGTTGCAATCACTAGTGAAGTTTGTAGTAAGAGATGCTCCTCCTTTGAGACACCCTATGGGAAGAGGGTCTCTGATGACTACTGCATGTGTCCCTGTGAAGTTTGAGCCATGCAGAATGCATTTTAAGCATTCCTCTCACAAGAGAAGGGCTTCACAACAAGGTCTTGACAAGTCTTGCCAAAATGTTCTGCAGTAAAGGAAAAATAGTTACAAGACCTTTTGGGAACAGTCTTTGGAACTGATAGTTCTTATACAGATTTCACTAATGGCATTTGATTTCCAACCATGATATGTTAGCAGATGACCTAATGTGATGAACCCCGAGAGGAAGATTTTGAATCATCTTCTCTTTCAGGTACCAGGATTAAAATCTTTTCTGTTGGCACTAGACAGAACTTGAAGTATTCCTCTTCTGAGGCTGATCTGACTCTAGAATTTTTGTTAGATGTATTTCTAGTATTTGGACCAGTTTGCAAAAACTATGCCTTGATTTCATTGGTTCTCACCTCAGTGTACTTATGGATCCTCTTAAGGCAGTGCACTGCGAAGGTGCTGACACTTATTGAGCCTTGGTTGAGATATGGCCAACAAATTGTCAGATCCTGCTCCACTTCTGAATGCAATTACTGTGGAGCCTACTTACTAGTTTAGATCTTTTTTCAACAGTTGGCTTTGTTCCTTAAATGAATCTTAACCACTTGCATTTCATGACTTCGCTGTTGGATGGTTTCCAGCAATAGACCAGGTGTGCTTACTTCTGGTCAGACAAGTCCTGCTCAGTAGTAGGAACCAGGTATTATACATTTGAATATACTGATTGCTCTTCTCCCTTGAAGATTTTTTTTCACATTACTGTGGATTGTTTTCTAGGCTTGAGGAATGGCTTTTTTTCTCTTCTATACTTTTTTAAACATATATTTGGAATTAACTTTCACCTCTTTGTGTGTCTCATAAAAAGGTGCTACTTTTTTCCATTCTGCTTCCCTGAGAGTTTTATTTATTCTGGATGTGATCTTTGGAGAGATTTTCTTGCTGGAGACATTTTCTTCAGTGGGACCTCAGGCTTTTCATGGATTATCATTTTGTGAGGCAGGTGGGTCAGACCCTTAAGGGTAATTCTTATATGCCTCTTCTCCTAAGAGAACCAGCCTTACCACAGGTAGTTCTCTGAATTTTCTGCGAGACATTTGTAGCATGAGTGTGCCGCTTACAATACAACTTGTATTAGTGGTCTGCCTTTTCTTGTGCACTGAACTAAAATTTTATGCAGTGCACCATTTCATACGGTAAGCATTATATTAAAATCTTCCATTGAAGTGTTCATTTTACACTATAAGGAGCTATAAGAGATAGTAATAATGGAGCTAATTTTCACACTGTCTAATCAGTTAGCAAACCATCATCATAGATTTTGCTATCCAATAATTGATCATTGCGTCAATTATTCTTCTGAGCTGAAGCTACAGCTGGCTAATAGATGTCATAGTCAATTTTACAGTATAAAGTTTGTAACAAAAATTGTTATCTGTTAGTGTACAATAGGAAGCACAGGCACTGAGCTATATTCATCAAAATCACAACAAATCTAAAGAGCCTGAAAAATTTGCAAGATTTGCTAATGTTTCTTTTCCCCAAATGTTATGGGATTATGCAAAATAAAAGAGATACCTTTGGGTTAATAGCTCCTAGATTTTGGAATAATTTACCCTTCTTAGCTATGTAGGTTGGAGGATTTGTCATTTGGGGATTTGAGCTGTACATTTGCTGTGTAATTTGAGGATTTCAAGACATGGGCAATGCTGCCGTAATGGTGGGCTGGTGTGATGGGCATGTATAAAAGCTTCAAAGAATCCTGTAATTTAGAAAAAAAAAATCTTCATGCCACATCTAAATAATTAGCAAACTTTGTTTTAATTTATCTGTTGTGTATTTTTGTTTTCATTTTCAGAGTGAACTGGTTTTAATTCTTGTAACTTCTATTTAGATTTCAGTTTTTACCCATTACGTTTTATCCCATGCTGATACACCAAAAAGTGAAGTAGAAAAGAATGAACACCAAACGTGTATATTTTTTAAGTTCTGAATTTAAATAGATGGCCTGCGTGCTCCCTGTTCATTGCAACAAGCAGTTAGTCGTCCTGAGAGCTCATGGCTACTGATAAAACTGTGTGGTTTGTAGCTTATCAGTTTGAGTAAATGGTTCTCTTCCAACCTTAAGTGTTCCTGCCAACGTGTTAGTGTTCAGTCTTGATACCAGCAAAATGATGAAGCTGTTGGAAGGAGACAAGGGGAGGGTGCGAATGGGAAGGAGGAGTTGATAAGAATATATCAAAACCAAAGCACAACTTCAGCCACGTTTACAAAATATACAAAAATGGCTGTGAGTGTTAAAAGTCCAGGAAAGTCCCCAGAAATTGTTTGTAGTCTTGAGTGGGTTTTATTACACAAGTACTGATGTCTAAACTGTGGTCATAAAACACAGTGGGAGAACAGAGGAGGTGATTTGCCAAAATCATGCTGGAGATCAATGATGGAGCTTGAATAAAATTGGGAGTCCTGATGAAAAGTTCATTCCATAATCAATGCTGTTTTACTTGGCTGACCCCATGAATATAGTAAATTTAATCAGCTTATACACCTTGATGTATTAGGGCTCCCTCTGACCATTATCAAGGACACCGTATGGATAACACTGTCTATGGTAAAGTACTGTTAGCTAAAGCAAAAAATGCTCTTTAAGTAGATGACTGCTTAATTCACTGAAATTACATCGACTGTCCCTGCTTCTTATTTGCAGATGAATTAAAAAACATTTTATTAGTTTCCAGGAGGTATTTTTGGATCTTACCTAAAGTAAATTGAGACAAAGTTGCATGCCACTCTGTTTTTAGAGGTAATATTATTTACTGTTCCAGGCAACAAGACACAAAGATGGATTTAAACCTGTGCCTTCGAGTTTTCTTCCTTTTTTCTCTCTGCTGGACCCCCGGTCTATTGATTGAACACATTTATTTCTGAGGCTTAAAATGAAAATTTCCTGAATAAATAGAAACAGCAGTAACCGCATTTTGTGGCATTTATGGATATTTGCAGCTGTTTGGTTAATAGTAGTGTTTACAGGTACTGTCAGACACTTTACTTATTAAAAAGCCTGAATACTTTAACAAAAGATTACAAAATAAAAAGTAACTTGGCATATGTTCTTATGAGAGCATGTGTATGCAGCCTTGTGACAGTACTTCAGCAGGTAATAATTCAGACAGTAATGACTGCGAGCGTCTGACTTGTAAAGTTCTATTAATGTTGCTGTTAATCTAACACTGAAAATAACTTACAAAATATTTGGGGAGTATTGGATTTTATTTTTTTTTGTTATATCTGTCCTTGATATGTCAAGTGTTAAATCCTCAGCAGATGTGAATTGACATCACTTTACTAACATTAACGTTACAATGACGACTTACTGAGAATCAGCATTTAGATTTCATTTAAGCATTTTTAGGATAATAGATTTTACATTTTAGATGCAATCATGCAGCAGATCCAAAAGTAAAGGCATTGTTAAGGTGAATTGAAGGTACATAATTTTATAGCATTGTGTGTAATTCCTCACATGAACATTTTCATAGTTTTGTTCTGTTTCTCTTTGCATTTAACTGATTACACCAAAGAATAATAGAGCAGTCTTAATGCTGTTGGGTGGATGTTCTGGCCAAGGAAATCTAACCAAACAGTTTGCCATGCACTCATCCCTGTCCTTTCCAGAGAGCAGTATAAAAATGTATTTTTTTGTGTATGCGTGCATATTGTGTATTCATTTTAGTCGTTTGATCTTGTGCAAAAACCATGCTAGATTACATTCCTGGATTCGTAGAAATCATTGGGAAAGAGCACAAAGATTTGCAGATAAATGCGGGAATATTGGAAATCGTGAACTGAACGTGTACCTAGCAAAGTATTGGAAGATAATGAAAAAGTGAATGCATTGAAGTCTCTGAAGTGGAATTCCTCACTTTGAATTACAAGGGTAACCAACCAACTGAGAAACAAAACAAATGGAATAGAAAATGCATCCTGGAATAAACAGCTGGGGAAAACCGAAGTCCTTGAAAACAAATACTTTATTGATTTATCTTTTGACAGTAAAATTTGACTGCTGTCCCTCGTCTTCTCTCTGTAACAAAACTACAAAACCCATCTCAGTATGCCAGCATTGCACATGGGATCAATATTAAGACATAAAAAAAGAATGAAGTGATATTTTGAATATAATTCCTCTTACTCTTCACTGCACTGTGCAGAAGCCATGTTAAAATTTTGCACCAGTCCACGTTAAAAGCCTGCAAATGCTCCTCAGATTCCCTTCAGTGACTTTTTTAGTCATAGGGGAGTTCCAAACCTCCTGCACGTAGGAATGCTGATGGGGAATAAGGTCCATTTCCTGACTTTGGTTTTAAGTGTTCTCCTGTGGAAAGAACCAGCAGAGTAGGATCTACTGAGCATCAGTGAGAATTGACTCATCAGAAATGTGACGATTATGCTCTTCCAACCTATCTGTCTATTACTGGCTCAAGAGAAATACCAAATTTTCACCCAGCCTTTTTACTTAATTCATCTGACAGAATCAACCTGTTAATTCAGGACAAATATAACATGTCAGTATAAAGTCTGGCAGCCTTACACATGATGAATGCCCAAGAGTTAAATGCTAAATATTTGTTCAACTTTATAACTGACTTTTACCTAAATCAGTTTTCTGGCTGTGATTTTCAGACTTTATTCATATTAAATAGGGCAAATTTTCGTGGGACAATTATGGCAAAATCTTACCTGATTACTTAAATAAGGTCAGAATTTTGAAAGTCAGATTTTTTACATGTTTTGCAATCAATAATTACATCACAGTGAAGTTAATTGTCCTGTATAGAGAGAAGTTCAAACTAGTACATCTTTTCTGTTTCAGGATCAAGTCATATTCCACAGGGCAATGGTGATTTACCTGGTGTGATCTGGACTTCTTCTCATTGAATTTTCTCAAAGTTTTGAACCCTGCTCTCGCATTCACAAAACACCAGCACACAGCACACTGTTGAGCTGCTCAATTTGGCAAAGCAGTGCCCTGCTCGCTGATTAAATTGCATGCCATTGTCCACTTGCTTAGATGAGAAACTGTCATGGAATGCTTTCACACCGTTTTGCAAGTAGGGTTGCTTAGAAGCCATTCAAAGAAGGAATGAAAGTGACTTACCTATATCTATATTTTTCTCTCAAAATCGATTCTACATGTTCACACCCTCTACCAGTCTTCCCTTCATCAAATTCTTAATTTCATGCTTGTACTTGGATAGGCAGCATGATTTAAGTTGATGGGTGCCATATCCCCTATATGTTCTTGCATTCAAAACACCCAGGGATGAGGAGGACGAGGGCAGAACTCCAAGGCGCTACAGCACAGGCTGCTCTGGGAAGAAGCCAATGTCAGAGAATCAGCTGGCACAGATCTGATGAATGCTCTTGTGAAGAGTGATTAATCTTAGTTTTATTCTGCGAAAATGGGGATTATTATAGGCTCCATAAAAACCTTTTCTATTTGAATGTTGCTTTGTTGAAGTTCTGGACAGTTAGGGATTCAAAGGTTATAAGTTGTTATAAGTTGTGGGACCAATGTCGTTTTTATATCCTAATTTAGACAGCGTCACCTACAGTATATTAGAATGTCATGTTACCCCATAAATGTGTAGAGTGAAACCAGAAAATCTGAGTAATAGAATAAAATGAAAAGTGCCTTAAGGCACACTGTGGCACTACTCTGGTCTTAACAACCACTGTGTGCTTGTCCACTGTCTTAAAATATCTTGAACTTGCACTTATTTCATGGTTCAGAAGGACTGCAATCCGTCCCGGGGGATGAGTATCCTGAGGCGATGTTACGGCCATGTTCCATTTTATCAGCTCACTTTATATACTGCTAACGGGCAAGCAGGAGAGAATGTATGGTATTAATTAATTCTGTCAGCTTAATTCTCCAGGGTATTATACTTATTCTAACCTGATACTTCTGGGAATAGATGTGTCTTGGTATAAAGTCACATTATGTCAGGTGTGCTTTGCAAAGTGCTCGTATTCATAAAGAATTTGTCCCAGTGGTACAGTATGTTCTAAAGCTCATAGCCACCCAAAATAGAATGTGCTGTGTTCTCTGTGAGTGTGGTGAACACACATCTTGCTGCTTTTAAGGTCTTTGCTTTTGGTTTAATGTACAGTTGTAAAATCAAGAAATTAATCAAAATCTTAAGTGCTAAATCTCTTATTTTTCAGGATGTGATAATACAATTTTTGGAGTACCTAGTTAAGCTCTAGCTTGTCCAACTTAACTCTAGCTCCTTAGAACATGCGAACTACTACAGCTGTTCTGACTTCATATTAGCTAAGCTAATATGCCTCAGATATCAGTGTAACACTATTCATGTGAGTACATAAATTTTTCCAGGGCTAAATTCTATAGCATCTTTTAAAAAAAATAAAAAAAAACAGCAGTGTGGTTGAAAGATCCAAGCTACACTAAATCTTCCTGAACAAATAACAAAGTTCTCTGTTTATTTTTGTATATTTTTTAAATAACGTGGCCACAATTGGGGATAAAGAAAAAAAAATAGAAGAAAATAAAAATATAATCATGGTGAGTGTAGTATGCATACAGAATATGCATATCTTTAAGTGCTGCTTTTGTAAACATTGCTAGTTGGGAATTAATTTTATGCTGCTTAATTCTAGTCCACACTGTTTCAGTTCTAACAACAAATTGAATGAGATTTATATAAAAAAGAAGGAAGGTTTACCCAGTTCACATCTTGGAGGTTACAGTATGTTTAAACAGATATATTTTCTTTTAGTCTAACCTTGTCTGGAAGATATAGGAAAACTAATTTGCCTTATTTACATATGGCACAATCTATCCAGTATTCAAGGGTTTGTCAGAAACAGGAACATTGTGCATTTCCATGGTAACAGATGGCATGCTGACAGTATCTGGCTCGTTGCAGCTTCGTCTAGGCAGGCCAGCAATTAATCAGCCATCTACATGCACAAAATTCTTTGTGAGTGAATGGCACTGCTCCTCTGTAGTGCTGCCTGTGCTTTTACAATTTTTGTATTCCTGCAGGGCGAAGTACTTTTTTGTCTCTTATGCTCATTTTCTGTAGCTTCCAAAAAAAAACCCGGTAAAGAATGCAAAAATGGAAACAAGTTTGCACGTAATTTAGAAAAGACATTATTTTTTCTGCATATAAGATGTGTGCGGATCTTGTTTTTATTTCATGGCTTTTCTTGTTTCCTCTCTCTCCCTACTTTTCTTAGGCTTTCTATGGCACGTGTTTCCTTCAACCTATTTGACACAGGTGAGGTTTTTGCAAATAGGTAACTCTCCAAAGGTGTGCAGAAAGGCAATGGGTGTCTGGATGGCTGGTGCAGGACTTTTATGCCAACAGGAGTGCTGTGGGTAAAGCAAGCCTTGAGCAACATGCTAAAAGCCCCTTGTTGCCTGTTTAAATGGCATCTTACATCTCGCTGTGTTTCCTGGCTGGCAACTGCGTTGCACCATCAGGGTTGGGGAATTGACCATGTTCTTACACCAAGTGATCAATCTTCTTCATAATTAATGCAAGACTCTTAATTTACCAGAGATTGTTCTCTGCCCCTGTTTGAATGTGTTGCGTGAGAAAATAAGGTCCTTAGGATGTTTTCTTGTTCCTCATGTGTCTGCCTAAGGCAGAGCTGGGTTAGAGCTTTGCTACTGGTACTCGTAGTTACTATTGACAGTACTCCACATCCAGCTGCATAATGAGATCCTTCTTCCTCCATCTTTTGGATTGTTCATGGATTTTCCCTTTCAAGATGGTTATTTTCATGACTGCTGTTTTCTAAGTTCTAAGTGGAGTATCAGCATTTGTTTTCGAAATCAAAGTCATGGGATGTGAAACTTCAGGGGGTTATATTGATGAACCTGGGATCTGGTGGCCTGTGCAGTGTCAAGGTCAAAATATTTGCAGTACCGCTGGATCTGTAATTTATTTTTTTTAATGTCTCTGACACATACTAAAGCCTTATCTTTGAAAGGAACCTGTATGCTTATTAGGATTAAACTTTGGGTTTGTGTTACCCTGTAGGCAATCATAGCATGTATGAGTTTTGTCTTTGTTAGAGGATTCTTTTACTCAGATGTAGCAATTTTAAGAAATTTGTTTCTCAAATATCCAGTTCATAGTATAGCTGGATCTCTTAGTGCTATTGAGACAAATAACAGACAGCCAGAATTTTGGCCTTAGATAAGAAAATTTTGCTCGTGTGACTTAGGATGGCTCAAAAGAAAATACAAGATCAGTCTTCATTGTTTTGTTTCAAATTCATTATATTTGGACAGGGTACAGATATCCAGCCTCTGTTCTAAAGAAGTCATGGCACGTGGTTTTTCAATGGTAAGGCTGTATTTGCTAGTAAACTTCTTTGTCTTTGTTTAATTTTTTTGTACCTGTTTGTTACAGCAAAGGTGGTTCATGCTTGTTATGGGTTTCATCACTGCATATTTCTTTTCTACATTCTAACTAGTCCCTGTAGACCCATGAAGAATCCACAGAAAAGTCATGAAATGTAGTTATCAAAGAGTAGCAAACCTTTCATCCTCAATGTTTTTCCCTTGGATCTTTTAACTGTCACTTCTGACTTGAAGGATGCATTAGGAAAGAGTTTTGGCTGAGACAGAGTTAATTTTATTTGCTGTTGCTAGTATGGGTCTGCATTTTGGATTTGTGTTGAAAACAGTGTTGATAATACAGGTGTATCTTCATTATTGCTGAGCAATGCTTGCACAGTCAAGGCCTTTTCTGCTTCCCACCCCACCAGTGTGTAGGCTGGGGGTGCAAAAACTCTGGGAGGGGGACACAGTTGGCACAGCTGACCCCAGCTGAGCAAAGGGATATTCTAAACCGTATGACATCATGTTCAGCAATAAAACTGGAGGGGCAAGTTGGCAGTGGGGCCATTGCTCAGGGGCTGGTTAGTCATCGATCAGCTGGTGGTAAGCAATGGTTTTCGGCTGCATCACTTGTCTTTTGAGGGGCTTATTCTTCTCTCTGATTTTTTTTTTCCGCCTCCTCTATTATTATTACTACTACTAATTATTGTTGTTATTGTTATTAGTAGTAGGAGTAGTATTTCACCTGTTCTGTTATTAGACTGTTCTTATTTCAACCCACAAGTTTTCTCACTTTCACCCCTCTAATTCCCTCTCCCATCCCACCAGGGAGGGCAGAGTGAGTTGAGCGGCTCTGTAGTGCTTAGTTGCTGGCTAGGGTAAACTGCAACAGCAAGAGAACACCGTCTCGTTATACCCTAAATGCTTACCTTCAATTAACTGGTGGTGAAACAAGCCTAAAGCCCAGTGAGAAAGAAATATGTTAAGAAATATGTTAAGTTAATATGTTAAGTATGGGCCAGGAATTGACTTTTCTATTGGCTTATATTTTTACTATATCTTATATGTCACATGTGTGTGCACTATATTGGAAAGAGTAGTGGTGGTTTGGCTTGGTACTGTCTTTCTGCAAATCTGTCGGAAGAAAATCTGTTATTTTATGGGCTTCCCTCAGTAAAGCTCTGTAAGTATCTCTCATACTGAAATTCACAGATGTGAAGGATGCAATCACTGTCACAGTGTTTGGCCCTTTATGAGGAATGGAAAGTAAAGATAAACAATTGTTCTTCATTTTTGTCTTTGCTGAAAAAGTCCTGATTGTGCAAGTTAAGCTTAAAACATGGAAATAACTTTATTGAATTCAATAGGACTGCTTTCTCACTTATTAAAGCCAGGCATGTGCTGAAGTGCATTGGTGTGTTGAGGTCATAATACTCTGAAAAGTATAAATAATTCCATTATTATTTAGTATACTCATGCATGGCCAAGCTGAGCCATGGTGTTTGTGGTGACAGAGTTGTATGTGCTTTGGTCGCTGTCTAACCTGGTCAGAAACCGATCCTTTGCAGCCTGAGATAATTTCTACCCGACCACATCTTGTCCCAGAGCTGCAGGAAAGGATCTTGGGAACTTCTCAGAAAGGATTCTTGAAGGGCTAGAGATGACCTGCTACGTCTGATCCCATCAGTCCTTCTGTATCTGTACAGTGCTTAGGACACTGAACAACTGAGAACTGAAATTACAAAAAGCATATTAATTTATTATTAAAATAAGTCTCTTTATTAGTGCAGTTGTATATTACTCAATGAGCATAAGCTTTTGTTTCATTCAGTAGCACGAACAGCTGGATTGATGTGTACAACATACACAGTCTGTTGACAGAAGAGTTCTCAGAAGGCCGATTATTGTATTTTTGTGGAAAAGATGTACTTTTGTGGTAGGATGGGTATATACAAATGTATATAGAGAGTAGATATAGATATAGAGATATGCATGTATATGCCCTTGAATAACTTTCCAGTTTATTTTGTGCCGTGAAACAGTCTCATTGTCCAATACATTTTTAAAGAATTCATTTTAACATGGAAATCTGTCAGCAAATGTTTCTTACATAGATCTTTTAGTGATTTCCTTGCTTTGTAACCTTCGTTGAAGTATTACACCAGAAAACTGATATTACAGACATGATTTTAGCTACACCATGTTTACAATTAATGTACAACAGTAGTACTGCCAACACTGTAAAAATATAAAACTTGTAAAGGTTTCTCTGTAGAAGTTTAAGAATTACATCATCATTCTCCAGTAATTTTCTTAAGATTTTGACAGAATATGTACATGATTTCATCAGAAATAGATTCAGTGATCCCTCTGAAAATAATTTAAGACAGAGTGGCATGATCTGCTCTTTGTCAATTAATATATATTACCCATATTTACACCTCAGTCATCATACACTGGAGTGGATTTGCATATTGTGGTTTCTGGAATTATGCTGGTCCTGTAGTAAAATACTGTTATTTGCCTCGTAAGCTTTTAGCTCTGCAAACAAACTATTTCTCAGTTGGGGGGGGATTTTTTTTGCATATGGATGTTTGAGGTTATTTTTCATTTGGACAAATTTTTAGCCACCTAATGAAAACTACTCAGAAAACTTTTAATCCCCTTTAGTATCATTCTTTTTTTTTCTCCTCTCTTGGTTTTCAGGATTTTTATTCCTCTTGCTGCTTTTTAAAATTTATTTATTTACTGAAATGTATAATAATATATAATAATAATAATAATAACTCATGCATTAAAGTTTAGGCATCGATACTGAAAAATATAATCTTATCAAACATTTGTAATAATTTGTACTTTTAAAAAAAAAAGACCAAATGGTATTCATCACAAGATATAACTCTGAGGATAATTTTTTATGGTATCTTTAGGGTTCCTTATATTTTTACATTTAAAATTTCCAAGCCTCCTGCTCCTCCTTCTCTGGACTTCATTTATCCCAGTAGGAAGACAAAGCTTCCTCGGCAGTCAGCCTGGCAAGAGGAAGACATGGGGGTTGATTTTACTGTATGTGGCCAATTATGTTGACCTGTGTGATGGCAAGCCTGGAATCTCAAGTTTTCCTCCTATTTAGGACTCCTTCATAGCAGCATAATACATTGCTTCTATATCAGTTTGTGGTCTAACATTTCTACAACCCAGCAATGCACATTTGGAGATTGTGATTAGCATCTTTAATTCCTAGAAAAAAAAATAAAAAATTTAAAGAGCCTTGTTAGAACTGGAAAGCTGAAGTCTAAAATAGTTCACCTGCTGTTCTAAAGAGTATTATTTTAGTGCCCTGGGGACATGCAAAGTTGTAACCTACTGATGTCAGGATTAGATTTTATAGAGCTTTTCTAATGTAAGTGTTTTTGATAACTTGGCAAAGCATTTTCTGTTGTTCATTTCAGTTCAATGTTTCTTAAAAAAAATATTCCAAGATCCACAGAGACAGTAGCTTATAAAATGGGTGATGCCTCATTTCTGTTTCACCATAAGATGTTATTTATGTGATAACAGGCTATGATTACCAACTAATCACAAGGGAAAATTATTTTTTGTAGAGTTATTGTTTTAAGTTGAGTTTTTTACTTAGATTCTAATTCTGTGGTTACTGAAGACAGAGGGGTTTTTTTTAATACCAAGTATTAGAAAAAAATAAAAAAGAAATAGTTTCCTCTATTAGAAGTGTTTAGGCTGCTCATTTGGCATATGCTGCCTGACTGACAGTAGGGAGGCAGCGATTTTTTTTGTGTGTTCAGTAGTGCTTGGATTCACAACGGCTGTTGGAATAAAATCCCTCCCATCATTCTAAGATGAATCAGTATCCAGGTAACAACTTTACAAATGCATACTTTCCCTCTGTAGAATATAGGCTTTGGAACTGTATTATAGGTGGCACTATCTTCTATGGAGTAGGTAGGGAAGCATCTCACCAGCCTTAGCGATGGTGGGCTCCCTGCGTCACCCTGCTTCGGTGAGAAATTTAGGCTGAAATTCTTTTGGTATTTGCAATTGTTAAAGTCTCTGTAACTAACCACATTTTACCTAAAATAGTCCTTCTGTCCTCGCCTTTAAATGTTGTGTAATAATCTTCTTTTCTGAAAAAGAAATTTAGATTATTTTATGTTACTAAAGCAGGGCGTAAAAGGTGCTCAGGACAGAAGAGTTTCATGATCACATATAGAGGACTTACAGTTTATGACAGTACCTGTCTATATGGACTGTTATTCTTTTGGTTATGTTTATTTCCTCATCTACATATTAGAGAAGGCTGTTTTGCTAATCATAAACATACTTAGCTGTTCAAATTACAGTTTGGAAAATGTTTGAGAGCTGATTTCAACTTTTTCAGTAAAGATCATAGTGTTTATAGTAGCTAATTTATTCATTAAATATCAGCATTTTTTTTGTATGCACCTTGAACTGCAAGCAGCCTATGAGTTTCTGAAATATACTGAAGAAAATCTGTGAATAATTTCTGGAAGTAATTTTTACTTTGCTGTGCTTGCATGCTGCTCCTTCCGTAGTACTCACTGAAAATATTTTTTTTGCTATTTTAATGTTTTCTTTATGCTTTCTGCCTATTTTTTTTCATATTTCCAGACACTTATGCAGGGAACACTCCTTGTTAGAGAGTGGGGAGATCTCAAGTGGGACAATTGCTGAAAGGTTTTGGGAAAAACAATACTGCAGGTCTGTCCAGGTTTCATACAGGATACCTAAGCCTTCTGGTTACCCTCACAGAGGGTTCAAATTGAACCTTTTATCTGACGCACAACAGAGAATGTGGATGGGACCTAATACCTGTTTTTTCCTTTCACGGAGCTGCTGGTTTTTTTAAGCTCTTCCTCCTTCCTTCTTCTGCATCAAGGATGTTAGTCCTTTGTCTGCTGGGCTCTTTGTCCTCTGGTTGATCTTAGTCAGCTCACTTGTACCAAGCCCTAAATCTTAACTGTAGTAGAAATCCAACGTACGGGGATTTGCTTGGTTGTGAGCTGGTTGATTATGATGTTGGTGGTGTGCATTTGAATTGAATGATCATTGCTAAAAAATGGTCCTGTGCAAAGCCTTTGCTGATGAAATTTCTTCTTGTACAGAAGGACTCAGGACACGCTGCTATGTGACAAGGGTGTGTGCTGTCCTGATGTGAACTACTCTCCAACTGCCAGCTTGAAGGAAGGAAAAGGTTCCTTGTTGGAGTTTTTAAACAAATGTGAGATATTTTAGATGATGCATCTCAAGCTTTGAGCTTGTAGCTCTGAGAAGAGTTGTTTTCTACTTGAAAACCCGAGTGACAGTTCCTCTTACTGTTCTTAATTTGATTAAAATTCTCACCTTTGCTTTCTGTCATGTTAAGGTGACTGTGTCATTTTGCCTGCCTTCTATTCTAAAAGTAGTTGCCAAAAACTGATGCCAGTTGTTGAATCATAGCTAAACCAAATTTGCTTAATGCAGTCACAAACTTCAGTGTACGCATGATTCAGCTGATCTTTCCTCTCACAAACAGGGTAGTAAAATAACATACAGAAGAATCTCAGTGGTACCAATTTATCAGAGTGCTTAATTAAGTCTGTGAATTTGGCCTGTTGACTGATGATGATGAAGCTTCTCAGGGGGCCCCTATTAACACTAAAATTATTTAATATTTTATTAATCAATTACTGAGTTTTATGCAGATAATGCAACTATGGATGGTCCATTAATAAAATGTGTACTAAATCCCTAGAACAATTTTCTAAATGTTGAAGAATGACTGATTAATAGCAGACTCCTACTAAATGTTAAGAAAACAAAATGTACAATTTTTTTGGCACTAAAAGAAAATTACAGGTAACTCCAGATGAAATGATAATTAGAACAGCAAGTGGCACTGTGATGGAGCAAATTAAATTCTTTAGGTATCTTGTGGTTATTTTGGGTGAATCTCTACTTTCCCTAATCACTTGGATTATATTGTTCAGGGAGTAAATTTGTGATTGGGGGATTAATATACATATAATTTAGCTCTGGATGCCAAGAGAATTGTAGCTCTCAATGGTAAATATTGTCAGTTACTTTTTCTGGTTGTATAATTTATAGTGCATCTTTCTGATAAGTTCTAATTTTAATCCTATCAACATATAGTAAGTTTTGTGTTTATTTATTTGGGGAGCAGGAGTCCCCAAATACCTGCTGTTCAGCTCATGACTACTACAGACAGCACTGGGAGCATTTTAGGGCTCTTGCCTAATCTCTGTGGTGCTATATTCTTTCTCATCCCTCTTCACAACAGTGAAGAAAAATTAGATTTTTTTTCCATCACAAGGATCACAACCACCTGCAAAGGCTTAAGAGCCTGCACCAATGCTGTCTAATACATACTCTTCTATCTGTCACTAGATGAGGAGGTGAGAAAACCACTGGTCAGCGAAATACCTATCTTTGTTTCCTTATAAGGCAAGATACTTAAGGATGAGTCTGGCTTTTGATATATGATTAATCTCATTTTAATCAATGAGATTTAAGTTGGATATGTGCTGAAGTACCTTGTTGAGTATCAGTGTGGAGAGTGATGCACAGATTTTTTGACATAGAAACATATAATGGACCTGTTTGTTATTTTGATTTTTTTTTTCTTTCTCTATTGCTTTAAAATAAAATGATACTCAAAGATAACAAAAAGCTGAAATTTGATTATTACAAGTGCAAGTTTAGGGATATATTAAACACATTCAAATCTGTCATGAGTTTGAAGAAATTTTGGTACCACTTGAAGTAGCTCAATTAATTTTTTTGTGATGAAAAATACTAGTATTTATGATGGGCTGAAAATAGTTGAACAATGAGCAAGGAAATCTTCAGTACCTCAGTTCTGGGACAGTACTAATGGATTAGGTAACACTGAGTACTCTTGAATTAAACGGAAACTTATTCACCGCAGATGAGTAAGAGCAACAGCAGAAGCGTGTTGACATAAAAACTGAAACAAAACAAAGACTCGGGGCAGGGGCCCTGGTCTAAAAGATTTTGTGTGCCTTTCCCATGTTGAACAAATAACAGCTCAAATCACAATGTGGACTTACCTTCACAAAAGTCTTATTGTATATATTAATCACAGATTTCTGTTAGTGATCAATAGCTCAAAGATATTAGAATTATTCCAGATGTGGAGTTCGGAGTTTTCTACATCTGTGTTTTGTTTCATCCTGTGAAAGAAAGTGGAGAAGTTTTGTGAACATCTATACAATTCTGTATTTTTCTTACATGAATCAAGATTCATTCTTGCCAGGATGGGGGTTCGTGTTTGCTTACGCATATTTTCAACAGTTGGATAAAAGGACACTTACTCAGTCTACCATCAACACACTGCTGTGGTTTAAGGGCGTGAGGAAGAGAACCCCCAGTATACACAGACAACATATGAAAATCTGAATCACATAGGTGTTATTTTATTTACAGCCATCATTTATTTTCTATTTAAGGACAAATTAAATAGGAAATTAAAGAAAACATAATACAGCTCTGGTTGAGGCAGAAAATGGTAATTAAATCAGAAAACATCTGCATGACAGGACATTTTTAAAAGGAACTATTCCTCAATTGTCACACGTTTTGATAGTAGTGTGAGGACTCTAGGACCTCAGCAACCACCCAACATGTGTAAGTGCTGGATGCCAAATTACCTTTTGTGCCTCTCTGAAAATTATCCATGAGTCCTCCTTGTGTTGGGTATTTTTGTTGAGATCTCAGTTCCAGGAGCCCAATCTCACAAATATGAAGTTGCAAGATATAAAGTTGTTGATGTTCACCATTGTGGCAAAGAGCTTCCAATGTATACTGACCTTGAGAAAATATTTTGCTGTGTAACGAACTGCTGTGTGGCATATGCAGTTTTTTGTTTTTGCACAAAATCTGTTACAATGAAACCTCTTTGCAACTGTATGTGATTAATGGCTTCTGTCTCCAGTGTACGTACAGTAGCACAACCAAGCAATAAACTGGGAGAGTCCCATCATTCCCTGAAGACATGTCGTCAAAATGAGACACTTCTTCAGTTGTTATGCAGCTTTTTGTGTTCTGTCTTGCTGTGAACAGACAAATATTTATTCCTGTATACAAATTTCCTCACTACCCTTTGTTTTCTTAAGTCGTCTTATGAACATGTAGGTATGTATGTAGCCATGGTAAAACTCACTGAATGCTAAATCAGTGTTGTAAGAGTAATACAAGCCAATAACATAATGTGCAGAAAAAGCATCCTTAATTTGTTGGGAATAAATTGTTAATTATGGAAGCTAAAATGCACCAAATTCACTTTTTGTATCAGTTTGAAATTTAGGATTTGTGTGTGTGTGTGTGTAGGGGAGGATAGTTTTGCAAAAGGCAACTATTATCAAGGTGCTGAAATTAATTGACTGCTTTAATTGAGGTAGATTACTAGCTAATGCTTTCTTGAATACAGTAATTCTCCTATTAAATTATCTTTGAATAATTACCTGAAATTTCTCAGCTGCAGGGACTGATGGCTATTTAATTGCACAGTGATGTTGCTATATAATTACTTAACAAGGTGTCCTTTAATAGTTTAATTCCACTTTTCCAAGGGAAAAAAAGCCCTATAGGTACAACTTTTATTTAATTTCTCTGATTTTATTTACTTTTTAGAGAGAATTTTGTATCTGACACTTTGAAAGAAAGCTATTTGTTGACTTACTTTTAAAAGTAAGTCTTTTGATTATTCAAACATTGATTTAGACTCAGAAGAGGTTTGGAAACAAAACAAAAAATGACTAGGCATTCCTTTATTTATATTTATTTTCTGGTTTTGTTATTTAGTTTACAGTTTACTTTGAATGAGATGTTAGAAGCCCAGGTCTGATATGCAAAGACCTTCTCATGTGTTTGTTGAGTTTTTCAGACAGGGAGTTGTCCAGCTCATGTGCTAAATCAAGGTGGACTAACCAGGATTTTTAAAATTGCATTTAAACCTTAATGGCCCTCCTGACCACAGAGGGTGAGGAGATTGTCTTCTTGTTGCTTGTTCCTAGCAGCTGGGAAGAGCGAGCAGAAAAAACAGCTATTGTTGAAAGATGTTGAAACAAAAGGTTGTGCTGTTCAGGGGTTACAAGAAAAATGGCCTGGGATCATGGCTCACAACATACATTTCCTTGCTAGTTCGAGGATAGACTGCTTTTTGCTGACAAGAAAAAACATATATTGAACACTGCAGAACTTGAGAGCTATAAAGGAGCTTCTTGTTAAGTCAGAACTTAAGGCTGGAACTGTGAAGCTGGGCAGAGCATCTTGGAAAACTGAAGAGAGGTAGGGTAGGGTCATCTCACCTCTTCGGTTTAGTTACATAAGCATTTTAATGTGTATGTATATAGATTCACTGGATCTATACATTACCCCCAAACATTAAGCTCTGAACGTTGAACAGAACCATCTAAAATGTAAGGGCTTTTAAATTTCCTTTTTAAAGCATATTTATGTAGGGGTTACTCACCAGTATGAGTTCCACACTGTTTCAGTGCTGATCCATGGAAGGTGTGACCTATGAACATCTCCAGCTGGGAGCCTGGAATTGCTCTTCAGAGGCTTGGGACTTTGATTTTGGGCATGCCAAGTTCCATCCTAAACAACCTTCAACACATATGCTTTTTACAAATGAGTCAACAAGGCTGGTGCAGAGCATGTATGAAACAAAAATGTTTATCAGTAACATACATTTTTGAATCTCTTTGATGAACAGTTCCAAAACTCTTATTTATATATGCCACTTTAAGACCAGGAAAGAATCATAGAATGGCCTAGGCTGGAAGGGACCTTAGAGATCATTTAATCCAACCTCCCTGTCATGGGCAGGGACGCCTCTCAACTAGATCAGGCAACACATGGGGACCAAACAGAATGATCAGTCTAGTATTATAGAACTAATTCTTTATCCACAGGGATTTTTGTTGTTCTTCTCTTTTAAATTTTTTTTTTTAAGATAAATCTCTAAAGATCTGATCTAGATTAGAGCAAAGACATGTGTAGCCCAAGCTGTCAGGAATGAAAGCATCAATACTACATATTGTTATTTCATGAACTTACAGTCCTTGATTCATACCATGTAGTGTTATCTCTGCTGTATCAGAGTTGAATAACAAAGGTATGGAGTTTTGTAATGTCCATTGATCTTGCAAGCCTGATACAAGATACTCACCTGATTTTCAGAGGTGTTCAACTTTACAAGATGGCCAAAAGCCATCAAACTGGGCATTAAAGATTAGAGTTTTAATTAGAAGAAAGTTATTGACTGGAGGAGATTTTTGTTAATTTGCATAAATAAGGCTGAAAATTGCACAAGACTCTCGTAATATTTTTCATAATGCTTCAGTCAAGGAGTGACAAACCCAAGTACAGAAAAGGAATGGTTTAGCCCTCTTTTCTTGTTTGAGCACAAATCCATCCATTTTTTTCCTCTCTAATTTCTTAGTAGTTTATGTCAGCAAGACAATTTTTTTCCTTGGGAATGAGGAGGCTTAGGCCTTTACCTCATTTGATCTAAAAAAGAAAAATCA